>NW_010550107.1:1881-2167 GCF_000687285.1 Phaethon lepturus | reverse complement strand
TGCGGCCGCCGCGGCTTTTGCAGCATCCGTAACTTTTATAAATCAGGGCCTTTTGTGGGTATTTTGGCTGCTTAGTTCCTGCGTTGCTAACAGCCAGCTGCTCGAGACTATGGATTTCTGGACACTACATATGTTTTTAGTGGTGAGATAAAGGTATTTTAATACATAAGTTTTTTCTTCCTCCCGCTAAAGATGGGGAAATGTCAGAATTAGACTTTATATGGGGGTAGGGAGAATATGTAGGCAGTGGCTGCTTGTGAAGACACCCCGGGGCTGTTTTCTTGAC
>NW_010550107.1:313-1795 GCF_000687285.1 Phaethon lepturus | reverse complement strand
AGGAGGGTGGCGGACGGTGGCAGGGCCCTCTCCCCTGTCCTCTGGACCACGTTGAAGCCTGGCAGCTGGTGTGGAGCAACCCCAAGCCACCGTCTTAGCCAGGGTGGTGGCTGCTCTGTCCCCTGTTGATTTGCTCTGGTGCCTAATTAAAGTGTGGCATAATGACCGAGTTTGGCCGTGGCTACTTTTAAAGCACTTTCTCCTCCACGTAGCACGGTTACCACGTGGTAACCAGCCCAAGCCTCCTCCCAGCCCTGTCTCCTGCTCCGCAAAGGAGGTTTTTGGGGACCTGAGTAGGAATCTCCATCGCTGCTTTGGTTACCCTCTTAGCACCCTGAGGTGGCTCAGTGGTACCCTGAAACATTGGCATCTAGGGAGTGCGTCTTGTTTTTGGCAAGTTATGTTTGTCTGTGTTGGTTTTATGTGGGGGTTTTTTCCCTTCTGCCATGTAAAAGCTGCACCCAGTGCTTACCCCTCCACCCCGTGTGTGCCGCACCCCAGCTGTGCTGCCTTCGCCCCTTCGCTCTAAATAAACTTGTCTAAGAAAACGCAGAATTGCTCTGGATGATCGTTTCTCCTTCAGCCGGCTCTGTGGTCCTCCCCTGCCCCTCCTCTTGCTTACTGGGTGCTCTCAGGCTTGGGCCGTGCCCCGCAGCACCCCGTCGCCGAAGCGAGGTGCCCCCTTGGCTTGGCAGCGCTGTCGGCTGGGAACCGGCTCCCTTGAAGCAGCGCTGAGTCAGACGCCGAAGCATCGACTCAGCTCTCGCACGGGGAATTTAGGCCGCTTTCAGACACGCTTAATTCTTAAATAAATACTATGATTACATCTCAAAGACTATGATTATATCTCTAAAGGAATGAATTGGGATCAAGCTGCAGTACTCTTCCACTTTTAGCATAGGACCAGGCTGCGGTTAACCTGTTGGGTGCCGCACCAGCAGCAGGGACAGGATCACGAGGAGCTGCTGGTGCACGTTACCCATTACCACATTTATTTTTTTTTCTTCTGCTTACCCTATTTATTTATTTTTTCTTCCTTGCCTTCAGAGGAAGAGCTGGTGCTTCTCTGGCTTCACCTTTGCATGACTTGTTTGCCACCCTGAAACCATTTCTTCGTGATGCTTTGGTGCCGCACCAGCAGCAGGGACAGGATCACGAGGAGCTGCTGGTGCACGTTACCCATTACCACATTTATTTTTTTTTCTTCTGCTTACCCTATTTATTTATTTTTTCTTCCTTGCCTTCAGAGGAAGAGCTGGTGCTTCTCTGGCTTCACCTTTGCATGACTTGTTTGCCACCCTGAAACCATTTCTTCGTGATGCTTTGGGGAAGGAGGGGGAGCCTGATGGAAAAGGCTGTATGTAAAAGGCATAATGAGAATAATCCCCAGCTCTTCGTTAAGCACACACCTTGCACCAGTCTCGGCACAGGCTGGAGGGGACGTGGTGTTGCTGTGGAAAAAGTGGGGTTTTTTTCAGCTCC
>NW_010550107.1:0-292 GCF_000687285.1 Phaethon lepturus | reverse complement strand
CTCCGCCGTCGGGTGCCGGCTCTTGCCTCCTGCCCACGCGTTTTTGTGGAGGTTGAAGGGTGAAATTCAGCCCTGAAGTACGGAGGGAGGCCCGTGGGCTGGCTCGGGCTGAGCGATTTCCCAAGGCAGCTCCACTAGATGTCATTGCAAGCCGGGGGAAAGCGCCGTGGCCGGTGGGAGCCCAGGCACCGGCTGTGGGTGCTCCGGGCGCCTGGAGCATCGCGGGTACCAGCAGCCTCCCGGCGCGGGGTCCTGGATGTGACGGCGCTGCCGGCGCCCCGTCGCGGTCACG
>NW_010550106.1:21740-40700 GCF_000687285.1 Phaethon lepturus | reverse complement strand
CCCCCCGCTCGCACCGCGTTCGCTCAGGGTGCCGTTTTCTCAGCTCCCTCTGCTTGGGGCTTCCCCGTCCCTTCCAGCCTGGGGCTGCCCGCACCCACCGCTCCCTTCGCTGGGGGACGGACCCAGCGCCCTCCCCGCTGCCCCACCGCGCTGATGGGGTCGGGAGAGGGGAGATTCCAGCCAGGTTTTGCTCAGCCTTGCCGGGGCCGCTCGGTTTCGCTTCATTTGGTGAAGAGCACAGAGCAGGTGCTCGGAGAAGAAGCTCTAAGGATGCTTTTGAAGGAACAGGTGATTTTTCTCTTCTTTTGTTTTGCACCCAAGAGGTGAGGGGAGCGGCGGGGTCGGGGAGGGCAGCGAGGGCTGCTCCATTTAATGGCAAACAGCAGTGGAAATAATGCTGAGCGACACAGCACTGCAGCGGGGGAAAGGACACTCGAGTCATCCTCGTTCTGGAGCTTAAATGCTCTCAGGGTGACCTGACCTGAATTCGGGGATGCGGTTTCTCTTCAAAGGAAGCCCAGTAAAACTGGCACTGCTGATTTTAAACAGCGAAGCGCAGAATGCACTTTTTTTTTTTTTTTAATTTAAAAGAAATGCAACCTTTGGAGAAAATTGTAGTAACCAGAGGCCCTTTCTCACGGAGATGAAGAGTCTCCACCTTTTATCTGCTCTTCTAAACTTGAATTGAGCACACCCATTTTAAGGGAGTCATTAGAAAATTCCATGAGGTCTGGTTCAGGCTGGGTTCATCTGGAGAAGGATACTAAACAGCCTCGTTATTTTAATCCCCTTTAATTTCCCTACTGACTACTTCGGTGTCAGACGGAGGGAAGGCAACACCTCCGAGGCAGGCAACTAGGACACTCTAAAATTAGCCCTTGGCAGGCGTGCTTCTCGCCAGCCCCTCGGCTGCGGACTAGTGGTAAGGGTTTTGAAGGCAAACGTCGGTTTTCTTCTCAGAAGCGATTTATAGCACGTCCAGGTGCAGCACACCATGCCTGGACTCCAAGGTGGGCTTCGCCTGATAAACCTGAGCCAACCTGGGCTGCTGGCATAGCCGTAGGCTCCCATCGTCGTCAGCTCTGATGTGCTCACCGGGCACTCGTAGGTCTAAACGGGGTCAGATGAACGGTGACCTAAAGCGCCCCGTTCTCTTGAATAAAAAGAGGAGGCTGGGGCAGCTAGCTGAGCTGCAGCGACCACATCGCACCTGATGTTAGGCGAGCAGAATCCTGTCCCAAAGGCTGATTGCCCCGATTTTGCCTGCACCCATCGGTAAAAGCAGACCTAAGCTGCTTCGGACTCGCTCATCATCTGCACTGAATACTTGCAGCCTGCACTGAGATGGTCCCAGTATCCACAGCACGTGGGACGTGCTCAGAGGTGTTCGGGAGCCTTGCGGTACGGGCAGTGCGGCAGCCGTCGAGCCACGCGTGGCTCTGCTAAAGTCACGCCAGCTGTTTTGTCTACAAGCTATGGCACGCAGCGTGCACAGGAAGGGTGAGGAACCTGCTCTTTGCCGCTCTGATCCGACGCAGCAGCGTTTGCAAAGGTGAGAATTCAGTGTCAAACGTTCAGGAAAAAGAAAGCGCCCAGTGGCTGTAGCGTATCAAGGATCGGGGCTCCTCGGCATCGCAGACGTGTATGGACTGCGACCACTGGGCATTGCCTTCTTGAGGCAAATTGCAGTTGGCAGCTGTTTTCATTTCACTCCATGGTAAAAACCGCTACTCTGAAAAGAACCAGTTTGTGCAAAACGAGGAACCACAAGATCTTTGTTTCCTCGTTCCCAGAATCCAGGCGTAAGTCTGACTCAGAAGTTATTAATCTTTGCTGGATAAAGAAGGAATGCAATGTTCTGTGAATGCAGTGTCTGCTTAGTAAGTAATTTTGTTTAGGAATAATCACAAATATGCTAGGTACTCTTCACTTGGGGTGGTTATCGGTCATATTATCATGAATAATTAATGTTTAATAATTACATTCTAATTTATGCAGTTAGTACATAGTTTGGAGACTAGTGAGCGCAGCCGTGCGTGCGGATCAGGTTTCCAGTGACAGACAATAACCAGCACAGTGTCAGCAAGCAGCGCAGGGGATATTAAATGCCTTAAAACTTGCAAAATTATACCCTCTCATCACACGCAGTAAAAAGAATTACAATTTTTTAAGTAATATATTTAAAGTTTGTGTGGAATTGAGAAGTTAGGAAATGTGTTAATCAGACAAGAATTCAGAAGGTTCACGTACAAATCTGAGCGTACCTTAAAAGAATTTATACAGCAAATTTGTACTGCTCAGTCCAATTTTTTGCTGAGATACAATACCCCAGGCTTTTTGCTGTACACTGCAGTGAAGCCTTCAGGCTCCTTCCTATCTTCCCTTCCAAACAGCAGCAGTTTTCTAGTTGCTTTGCACGGTGTCTTTGTATGTCAGCATTCAAGATGTAACTGGTTTTCTTTTGCCTTCATTCTCCTCTCTAAAACAAAGGAAAAACCCCTCTCTGTTGAGGCCGTGCTAGTTGTTAAAGAAAGTGAACATTAAATGCAAGAACTTTACCGATCACGCCGATGCACTCGATGGTTTGTTGTCACGTGCATTCCATCAAGAGCCGTAAAAGTGTGCTTTGGACCTCTGGGCTGCAAGCTGCGTACAGGATCACTTCACTTTATAAGCTCAAGCTCTGATCAGAAGAAACCTCAGAAGCAAAGAATGTCACTATTGTATGTGACTCAAAACACACAGTAAAAAGGAACCGCAGGCATCTCCATAGCTTGTGATTTTAAAGGTTAAAGGAGGTCAGTTAAAAACCCAACTTACCAGCCAACTGTTTCCAATTAGGTGAGGCAGTTTTAGGACATAATCAATAGAAATGCCATGTTGGCTTCACTACGAGTTACCTTGACCTATGGTCTTTTAAAGTAATTAGCAGTGTTTGGACTTTTAAAGGCATCGGTAGGACTACAAAAAGGACTGTGCGACATAAACACACTTGTTTTGGCTTAATTAAAATAGGAGAACAGTAGGGGTACAAAAAACAATGAAAAGGGTACTTGGTATAAAGGCTTCTTGGTGGAATTCCAACATCATGAGAGTTTTATCTGTTTTTCTCCGAGTCAGGATCTGTAAATGAAGAAAGAAGGGTGTTTTAGAATACCTTTCTTCATCAACAAGAAAAATACTGAACAAGATGAAATTGCTTTCTCTTAAGCTTGGCGGTAGAGAACAAGCACTGAATAATTATTTTGATTGCCAATTATCTGCACTACTGGCCTGTTCTGCTCTGAGAGGCACCTGCGCAATCCCTTCTGAACTCAGTTCTGATGCCCATCTGAGGATGCAACAGCTTCCCCAACAGTCAAAAGATATTAATTGACATAGCCTTCAGATTTACACAGTTTGAATTACTGTGGAAAAGCACGGTGAGGCGCAAAGTATGGTCTCCTCATTGCACATAAATGTCTTTTAAACACTATGGAAATCACTCGAGCGCTCAGTGCCTCAGCACCTTTTTTCCTCAAAAGGGAATTTTGTAATTCTTGCAATACTGGTGTTAAGTTTTAACATGTGGAAAACTTTTTCAAGTCACTGGTTGCAAATCATGCAAAACCCGCAAAGTCCTGCTTTCTTGGACTACCTTGGCTATTATTTACAACACAGCTGAAAATGCAGTTTTCTTTTTGATGGGTCTGTCAAATCTATAGCATTTGAATTGCTATTTAACTCTTAAATATTACATGGGAAGTAGGTTTGTCTATTCAGTAAGATAACTAGCAGATGTATTTCTTCTGGGGAACGAACTGCTGGCATAGTGGCCATATGGGGGACAACGTGAAATACAGAAAGCACGCAGGAAGGCCTCTTTAGAAGTGACATTGTCACTAATTAATTAAAACGTCCGATTCCAAGCATGATTTTATATTCTAAGGAGCGTGTCAGCTAGTGAGGTCTTCCTCTAGACTGAAACAACTCATTTAGCATTGTTCCCGGGCAGTACGAGTCTCTTAAATCCTGTTTATATGTGGTATTTTTCCTGTAACTGGCGTGTTGGCATTCAGAGAAACCTTTCTTAAGCAGCAGCATCACGGTTTCATACCTTGTCACCAGCTCCTCGGTCAACGGGTCTGCAAGACAACAAATAACTGTCATTCACTGGTAAAACGTCTATTTAAAATACACATTCTCATTTTTCTGCTCACTAATCCTGGACGATGAATTGTAATAGGACCTAGAAGGTGAAGGAAAAGTGGCTGGCCTAGCCAAAGAAGAAATTTCATACCTCTGGAGAGTATTAATGGCCTAAGGTTAATAAATGATTTACCGGAGAAAGTTTCCTTACCCTCTTATTTCCATTTTATTCTGACTATTGAGAGAAATACAAGTCCTTCCTATTGGCAGAGGGGCAAGAGTCCCTGTTCCGTAATGCAATTCAGCAAGCATTTACATCAGAAACGGGGAGTTAACCTCTTAGCCAATAATCATTTTCTACACAACTTATGTAAATATGAAGTTTACTTTGTTTAAATACCCATTACAAAATCACAGTTGAGACAAAGAAAAATATCCTTGTAATGGAAAATGGATAAGATATCTCCGTAATGGATAGTTTAACTTCGAGGTCAAAGGCAGGGTTGTGGCTAGGAACTTTGGAGGCAGTAGTTTTACAATTACAAGGCAAAGAACAAATGTAAACTGAGTTACTCTCAGATACGGGAATTGAATGATCCCTAAACTTGCCAGGTGATGGCAAGTAAGTATCAATAAGCGAGTAAGTTCAGGTAAGTACCTTAACTACCTTTAAAAATTGTTCTTTTCTTCTCATTAATTCATTTAAAGCCCCCGTTGTTCCCACAAGATACTCCAGGGTGGATATTGCTGTGAACTGAGAAGTACTGTAGGATTGAAGAGGACTCTTACTTGTCATAACTAATGATCAAGTTTAGGAAAAAGCTGCAAGGCGACACGGAGTTTGAAAGGGTGGGAAAAGGGGGCACCGACGGAAACTTTTTGTTGAAGAACAAAGACTGTTTCAGGCTGCCGAAGACATATTTTTTTAATCAGTATTACTAGCACCTCTTTAAAATTCCTGTCTGGAATGTTTCACTAAGGTAAGAAAAATTAAACCCGGGGATTTTCTTTTCAGCAGGTCAGTAGGAGTCCGAACTTCTTTTTGACATCCTTGAGCTCAGCGGGGGCGGCCACCTAAGAATCCAACGGCTTAACATGGTTCTAGACCTTGAACCCTGAAACAGCAGAAGCAAAGTGTCTCTTCAGTGTGGAAAACAGCTTCGGGCTCCTCCTCGATATTTGATGTAGACATGCTCTTTGACATCACAGGGACCAGCTGCATGAGTAAGCACTCAATTTTCTAACCCACAGAATCCAAGATTCTTTTGCAAGTAAAAGCAAAGCATTTTCTTACAGCTTGTGATTACATCTTAAAAACTAATCCAGTTCATTGCCCCGTGTTACATATGTCAATGTCTTGCTGTTGGCGTTTCTCTTTTCAGACTGGATGGGTATGTAGAATTTCCTGATCAGCTCAAAGGAAACACAGTGACTTTGTTAAAACAAAATTAGATGAAAACAAAAGCCTTATTACATGAATAAAGTCTTTAATAAGATGCCAGCCTTCTCTTTAGATGTTCCAGAAAAAGCTCATAAATGCTGGTAAAGGCAATTTAACATCTTATTGAATCAAATAATCAGGGGGAGTGCTAGCACACCAAATGCGTAACAAATTGAGTTTTACTGCCATAGACTTCTAAAGAATTAAAGGACTGAAGCCCAACAGCTAGAATTTGTACACTGTGGGTTGTTTTTTTTCCCCCCTCTTTTCATTGCTCATTGTGTGGGGAACTTCAATTAAATATCTTTAGTGTACACTCGATACCATGTAAATTTTCCTAATTTCTGAAACTTGCATTTCCTGAATTTTTTCCTCCCACTTTTGATGTTTAATGTGCCTCTTTTATATCTAAGTCCCGCTTACCAATTCATGAGATCTTGCATATTTAATGAGAACAATTAAACAAGAATTTTGTAAAAGTGAGTTTTGAGATCCAAAGCTTACTTTCATTTTCCTCTGCTTTAGGCTGTCTTGAGCACTAGAAGAAAGGCAACCAAGATTAATACAGCTTTCTCATTTTAACACTGATTTAACTGACATACAGTTTATTATAGCTAGAAAAAGCAAAGAGAATGTTTTTTTTTTAAAAAAAAAAGCATGGAAATGCTTAAAAACAGGACAAGTGAGGTAATTACTTCAATACTTAAGATACAGTAAAGCTTTGGATTACTCTCAATCTCAAAATGACTTGTAAAACAGACATGACTGTCTGGTTTGCCATTAAATTTTATGTGCCTATATTTTACTTTATTTTTTAAAAGGCTTGTTTCATTTAAGCAGCTAGTCCTAAGACAAGAAAATCTAAGGTTGTAGCTTACTTTTTATGATTTCTGATCTTTTATTAAGTTGTTGTCTTCTAAAATAAAATTTATGCATGGGGAAAAACTAAAAGACCCTCAGAGATTTATACGCATTTAATCATGATTTTGTGCTAGCAAGACTCAAACGTTCAGAAGTGCGATTGAACGGAAACCTAGGAGTAACGCCTTCTTCTGAGATACACGTGGGAGCGAGCTTGGCATCTGGACTCGGTGTTTCTCATTCCCAAATCCAATCCAAACTGAGAGCTTGAAAGAGGAGAGATGCACGAACATGGCACCTTGCTGATGCAACCTGTGTGGTCGTTCCAGCTAAAAGGTCTTTTGCCTCTTCGTCACAGGGTGGCACCTCGAGTATGGGAAAGCCTCGGTCGTCCCTTTGAACTCAGAGTGACACTGAGGGGGTGGACAGGATTTTTTCCAAAGCCCAAAGGTCTCATATAGCCGGAGGCTCATCTGTTTCACTCGCTGTTCCCCATCCAAACCATATTAACGCGGACCTGCGTGGGAAGGAAGGTTAAACAATGCAAACAGCCCAACAGCAGAACAGCACTGATGGAGAACGTTTGAAAAAATAGGATCAAACCCTCATTAATTATCCGTCACTGATGCAGCACATTCTACCTCTGTGCCACCTTTGGGGGACTGCTCATTTATTTTTTCTGCTATCATCTATTTACATCAAGTGGGCTGACTCAGCTATCGAAAAGCTCACATACTCCAAAACTGAACGTCCATGATTCTGTAGCAAAATATTTGAATGACTAACTAATGAATGACTGTGAACAGCTTCACCGAACGACTCCCGTGGGTCTCTGTTTTAATTCACTATTCTCTCTGAAGTGTTTGTTTGAAAGTGGTTTCTCTTTCATGTTTGCCTGTTGCTGATAGACTTCTTTACGGGAGTTTTTAACAAGGCCGTCTGTAACCTCCGACTGCCGCAGCATTGTATCATTTGACACTAAAGCTGTCACTTCAACTCCTGAAAGTTTTAGGAAAACGATAATTAGCCTTTATTAAGGCAAATGAAAATTTTCAGCATTTAGTACTATTTATCCTGCTTGCAGTAAATGTACCACATCAGATGAGCTTGGCTTATATTACAGGAGAGGGAGTTAGACTAATTTAGAGCACATTTGACCATGTAATGCTGGGCCATTAACAGATAATTGAAGTTGCTCAGAGACCAGACTCGTTCTAGCTGTAATTCTGTCCCACAGCTGCACCATGCCAGAGACCTACCCACAAGCGCCGATTCCATACCTAGTTCTCTCACCTGAACCCAAATTTTTTAGAAATTGAAATTTTTGTCCATGAGTTTGAGGGATTTTAGGGGATTCCATTTGATTCCACTTTTACAGTAACCAGCAGGAACCACTTTGAGCATGATCTGTCTGCTCCACTTCACGTCTGCGACATCGGGATTTATATATTACCTAGTCATGCCTTTAAAAAGACAAGAGTCTCTACAGCGAGGCTCAGGTGACCGGTTTAAGTCGTCTTTCACAAGGTAAGATGGACCATATCTAGAATAGAATATTTCTATACCTCAGACTTGCCTTTTTCTTTACACAGACTGAAACAAAATTGTGGCCAACTGATTTGGACTTTGTAGTGGGGATGCCTAAAATGAGCAGAGATTAATCCCTCTTCTTTTGCCCGATTTTTGGAAGTGTTGCATTCTTTGCTGACTTCAGCTGGCACTGTGGCTGCATTCAGCTTTCTGAACGGCAAATGGAAAGTTTTTTGAATTATGTGTTATAACAGATAGTCAAAATGAGCGGTAGCTTGTGGAAATGCCAGGTCCTGATGTACCACAGATGGGTGGTTTATGTGCTACATCTGAAAGCATTATTTTACTTTTTGTTTTCTCATCTGGACTGATGGCTTGTCAGGAGAAAACTGGGGGCGGGTTGGGGGTTTTGTTTTGTCTTTTCTTGTTTTTAGTGATGTTCAGCCATAACTAAGCCAGAAATACCCACTAATTGTAAGGGTAAACATATCATAACAATAACAATAAAAGAAAAAGAATTATTCTTATCACTATGTCAGTGTTATTTTAGACTGGGCATTCTAAAATGGCAAGACTAGAAAGGAATCACAACAATCCAGCATCTTGTAGCCTGGGTTCTAATTAAAATCTCTCCCAACCTCCAGACAGTCAGCACTGAAAATCACTATTCCTGCAGTTTCAGGATGACTGATGAAAGACTTCAGACAAACCACAAGCAGCCACTGGATCAGTTATGTGACCTTTTTTTAGATCGGCTCAACTATAGTCATAATGCTCCAGTGAAAAGATGTTCTATGAATTTAAACACATCAAAAATGTCATTCCAGAAATCTTTGCAAAGTACAGAACAGAGTCCCAGTTTCACATAGAGTTTGCCTGACAATTAACCGGAAAGTTTCATCTGCAGCTTTGCAATTCATAACAAGGTGAGATAAGGGAAATATGTTTTAATTTGCCATGTCCATAGTGCTGACCCACTGACTTGGTCACAAATGACAGCACCACAAATGTATTCTAACTCTTCCTGTCTGCATGCCTGAAATGAGAGGAGTAATGAAGTATCTCTCAAGAGGATGGAAATAGTATTTATGTATGGCCAAGAAAACCTTTCACATGGGTTGAGATGCTTACCATAAGGAGGAGTGCTGCCAAAAAGGCCTCATCTAAACCCTCATTTTCACCCTTAATTTAATTAAGATTCCCTAATGCATTGCTGCTAAAACTATCGAAAGGAGTTGGGCACTAGCTAACATCAACCAGAGAAGCTGGTCTGTACTCGTTCAAATTAGCACTGTCGAAGAAGTCATTATAGCTCTCATTCCTCAGTCATTCCAGGTGCATTTTCCAGATATATAATCCTATACAATCCCAAAAGTTACTTGGGATCTCTTCTAAAATTTTTTTTAATGCTATGACTGGTGAGCAGGGTGGGCACAGCTGACCTTTGTTAAGCTGCCAAAACCCCTGTGATGGTCATTGAAATAATTGGAAGATGACAAGGAAATGAGCTGCCTTGCATGGGGATGGCGAGGAGGGTGTGAGGGTCAGGTGTGATTGCAGTCTACACCTGTAAGGAAGCTGCACAACAGAAGGAAGGTCTGCTTGGAAGTACTTTGCTGGTTCTATGTGGATTGAAGAGCTTGACAGCAAAACAGGAATGGTAATGCTGCTGTAACTATCAGAAGCAAGCAGTGAGGATGGGGCGTAACTACAAGGTAACTGTCATTTTTGCTACTTTTCTTACGCTTTTTCTGGTAACCATGATGTAGTTCAGTCTCGTGAATTCTGCAAATCTCTATTTGCAAAGGTGATGCAGCCCGAGATAGAGGCCCGCATCTGTTCGTGCTGTGCCTGTGTATAAAAAAACCAAATCTGTATTTTCCCTTTTGATGACTCCCTCGTGCCAAGCTGCGCAAAGATGCCAGAACCGTCTACGGTCTTGGGCAATGTTGCTGTAGTGATAACCCGTCTAGTGGCGGGGATAGGCTGTATAGCTGTTAATCCCTGTCTTTAATTGACCTCTCTGATTGTACATGACATGCAAGTGCTGAGCATGTGAGCGAGAGGCGTGCAGAGCAGCCCGGGTGGCAGCTGGCGTGGGCCAGTGCGTGCCTGGAAGCGCGTGACCAAAATGAAGGCACCGCTGCCGTGGGGCATACGAGTGACACTGCCTTATGGATGCATATGTATGTTCCTGTCACAACCCAGCATGCAGGACACGATTTTGCATTCTGTGTCTAGTACTGGAGCCTCAAGAAAGAGGCTAGGATGGAGGGGGTGACCAGAATAACTTACTTAACATGTTGCTGTTCCTGTCCGCACCCGAGAGACCTTCAGAAAGAAGGAAGCTGCGTACGAGCCATGTTCACCCAGAAAGGCTGAGTATCTGATTTACTGAATGCAATTTACTTATTAACTCTGGATTATAGTCACAGTCAATGTTGTACGTGATAATAATCTTTCTTCCCAGCAATGCTCACAGCTGTTGGCCAACAGGCCAATGCTGTGAGGGTTCAGCATCCTCAGAAGGGACGGAGGACGCTGAGGGCTTGCTTTCAAATTTTGAGTCCTGGTCTGCAAAAATGCAGGGTTGCATTCCAGTAAAACTGAGACAATATCCTGTTAAAAAGGAAAGAATGGAGGTTTTGAACATGGGTAGCTAAAAGATCGACATTTAGTCTGGTCTTAGGTATAAAATGGAGCACGGGCTGTAACACTACGAGTACAATACCTGCCTGGAATGAACCTGGCAAGTCGCAGCAGAGAAATGGGTCTGTTCCTGTGAAGATTGGTGAAGACTGGTGTGGTTCGCTAGGAATAAAGCATATGCAGCGTACTGATTTGACATGAGCAATGGCAAATACCGAGCAGCAATTAAAAGGAAAAAAAAAAAAAGGTGTCATTAAAACTACAGATGTACTACCCAGAACTGGGGAGAGGGGGAGGTGGCTGCTTTCTTTTTTAATCTAGATCAACTACAATGCAGATAATAATCACTAATATGAAAAACAAGGAGGGAATTTTCTGCATTCCTAGATGGAAAGCCTCTAGGGAAAATCCTGGCACTGTGGGGAACCAGGTGCAGAGCTAGATGGTGTTCAGCTTTCCTAAAATAGATCATGAAACAGGGATGAACTGCCTCTAAAAGTGTCAATTCTCAGTGAGATACAGCAAGAGATCTTGACCACCTGTAAGCACTGAAGATTTCACGGCACTCATAACTGTCATAAACCAAAATGCAGCATCCTGGCTGCATTCCACTGGGCTAATTGATTTTGCCTCCCCAAATTTCCACTGTATGGTTCTAACTGAATACCTTTTTTTAAATAGTGAATTTAATCAAGCCTCAGGACAAAACACTTATTTTGTCTCGCTATTGACAAACAAGTGTTTTGTTTGCATTTTGCCTCTGTAATTAAAGTGCCAGCTGCCAATAGTGAAGTGAACTATAGAAATTAATAATAATTTCCCCTGTAAATACACTGTACAATTTGCTGGCGTGGAAGAGCAGCCCTCATGCCAAGCCAGGGATGGCTGTATTCCACTGTTTAGAGACAAAAAATGATGTGTATATGTAAGTGCATTTGGGGGGCGGGGGGAGAAAGTCGGGGGGAGGAGGGATTCTTGTATGTGTGCACTTACAGAATGCACACACTGGATGCGGAATGTAAATCCAAGGTTGGTAAAAGCTACCTTAAGGCTAAAAAAAGTGTTCCTGAGAAGTATCGTCATCTTTTTAAAAATTGTAAGTAGGAAGAGGCCGGGCCAGCCAGCCTGTGAACGGAAGCAGCATCACCCTTAATCTTGAATTCATACTACTCCACAGGACTTTGACCAAAATATCTTCCCGCTCCCTCTGCCCCTGGGTTTTTTTGTTTAGATGGTTTAGGGGTGGTGGTGTTTCCCTCTCACTTATAATAAAATCAATAGCTTTGGTAAGATCGGTTTCTCAGAAAACAGGGTATCCTTGGCTATCGTTACCGCTGGGTACTCTGGTACGCCTGGGAAAGGCTGTAACTGGGTTGGTGTGTTCTTTGTGCTGTAGTATTCTACGCTCTAGCATGTTTATAAAGTCTCCTCCGATTGTTCTTTTAACTGTTGCATCTTTCTCTACCCTTTCCCCGTAAATTCCTGTATTCCTTTTGGACATATCAAGCCACGATGTTCTTCCTCTTTAGACTTTCAATGACTGTGCCAATCTCAGCCTAAGTAAAAGGCTCTCTGTTCATATGTATTTTACAGCATAGTGGCAAACCAATCACCTAGAAAATAATTTGCTGGTGAATACTTCTGTGAAAGCATTCTGGGAAATAATTTACCTTGTTTAATAAGTAAAGCCTGAAGGCATGCAGATGGGGAAATATACACTGTTTACTGCAAATAATTTGGGAAAGACACTTCTACCAGATTGTGCTGCTTCTCCTAGTTGATAGGAAAGACTGGCACATTGAAATATTTATTTAGATGAGCAGAAATGCTGAAAAAGGCACCTAACCATATGTTTTAGAAGCCTCTGGCATTGCTAGGAATGCATCACAAATAATACCCTGAAAGTACAGCAGTGTAATATGATACAAAGAAAGAACACAACCTACAATCTTAATTACTCTAAATATTCTAGCAATTATATTCACCCTCGCGATTCATCCCTTGCAATTCACTCCATTTTTAAAATGCCTGGTGAGGGAAATGAGCCTTGCAGTTTCTCCTTGTGTGGAATGTGTAAGCACGATGCGTTGAATTATCAAACTAGACTCTGATACGGGCATCGATTCAAATTCTGTACTTAAAGTACTTAAAAAAAGCTTCAAAACCGAACTGTGTGTGCGTATTTCACAGGCAAGCCTTGCTACCTGACTGCTAGCGCTAGAAAGGCTGTATAGAAGTGGGGACTGAAACTCCTACCAGGCACTCTGAGGCAAGCCAAGACATTTGCAGGACTTCTGGAGACGGCAACTGCTATTGCACTTTGCTAGAAGGTCTAGTTCTAATATCTTATTTACTTACCTTATTTACTTCAAGCCCATGGCTTGAACTCCCTAGGGTCATGGAAACTTGTCTATGAAGTAATAGAATTTGTGCATTAGAATTCAAGAATAGTGTTTTGAAATCTTACCGAAAAGATTTTCTTTGGTTGCTGAGCATGTTGAACTCTTTCCTCAGTACTAGCATCACCTTATAATAAAATCAATACATCTGGCTTTGGTAAGATCAGTTTCTCAGAAAACAGGGTATTCTTGGCTATCGTTAAAAAAGGAAGCTCTTGGTTTCAATATTTTGGTCCCTCATTCCTGTATTTCTTTCTTTAAAATTCCACGTTCATTTAAAAAAAGAAAAAAAAGCCTAATGGGAACATGTTCAATTCTTCTGTTGCTTAGTTTGCTAAATTCCACATCTTACATAATGTTGTGAAGGACAAACAATGAAATCCTTGGCTGCTCTCCCTTAATCTGCTTCTCTCCTGCAATGTTGTATCTACATAACGAACAAGAATTTTCCCATTGCCACGCTTAATTACAGGTTTTCTCTATGCAAAGCCTCCAGATATTGGGCAGTTCTGTGACATGCTCTGAGATTGTACAATCCGAGCCTAAGACGAATAAAGTCTCTTTACATTTCTTGAAATCTGCATAAGTAAGCATATCTCTTTCTCACAGTTTAGCACGTTTCAGTTGATGTTGACATTTCACTACACACTGAAATATTGCAAGGCAGCAATATCAAAATAGGATTATGGACTCTTATCTGAAGAGAGGCAGTGTCTTACCCGTGACTGTTGGTGATTTCTGTAATATGCATTCCCATTAAAATTGTCCACATCAATTACCAGGTTCTGCTTGCAAAGCTCACAGGTCTTCCCAGTCTCCAGATCAGCCCCTGCAATAAGGCAAAAAATTAAGTCTTTAACCTTAAACTACATCACGCCTGTTATAAAATTGGAATGAGGAAATTTCTTATTTTAAGCAATCTGTAGAAAACTGCTTATCTTCTTATTGGAATTCTCCTGAATCATTTGAAACCACGGCATTTTTTTAATACTAAACACATGAAATAATAGGGATAATTGGAATAGCCTTCTGTTAAATTCTGTGTGGTATGAGACTGCGTTGGATTTTTTTGTTTCCTTTAAATGACAAAATCTGTAGCTTTTATGGAGTAAAACAGCAGGGATCATGAGCCACACTGATGTAAAATGCAATAATGGACTCCATACATAAACCTCCGTCTAAGGCCTTGTCATTTCCAACAAAGCCAAGGAATTGCCTGGAATTGTTTACTTACGTCTTCCCCTGGTTATTTTTAAGACAAGAATGAATTTCATTTGAGTGCCATGAAATAAATGGATACACCCCCACCCTATAAACTGATTCTCTTTTTCCCTTTTCTTCCCCAGGAAGATGTGGAACAAAAACTTGTAGAGAGGAAAAAGCCTTGCTTTCCATGTGCACTGATAGCCCGCGTAAAAAAAAAAACAAAAACCAAAACAAACAAAAACAAACCCCAACAAACAATCCACGAAACAAAGAAGCCCTCCCCACACTTCACTAACCAGAAGCAGAGGTTCTGCTTGTTAAGATTGAGATCTCGTCAAACGTGCTGCTTGGGACAAGGTTCTACTTAGTTCTTTCATTGCTTAACATCCTACCACCTCTCTCCTTGTTCTGGCTCCCGAGCTACCCAAGGAACTCTCCCTGGAGAGGATCACGTGCCTGTACGCTGTCAACTAGCACCGAGGGGAAACTTGAAGTATTCTATGAGGACAGGATTTGGGGAAGGTTTGGGAGATGTGACTCACTTCCCTAAGCTGGGGGCAAGCCAGGAATTTAAATGAACAAGGCCTGGCAGGGAACCAAGCACAGAGGATTTCACTGATACATCATCTGTCTTTAAGACTGAAGAAACAAAGCTGGCACAAGCTATTATCTCCCCGCGTACAGGATTGGCATTTTGCACAATCTACACTAGGTTAGGGTGTGCCTACATATCATATGCCTACTTATATCCTTTCTGGAGGTTAATTCTCTAGTTATTATCTGATGGTGGTTTTTAAAATTTGTATTTTTAAGTGTTTCCTTCCAAGGAGTAAGTTGAAAATCATACCACTCACTTAGGAACCTCAGAAGCCATAGTATACCTAAGCGCTTAAGAAGCACTGTAGAATGCATCTTTAAAAAAGTGAAAAAAACCCCAAACCAACCCAACCCAAACCAACTTGTGTTGCAATTACCTTCAATCCCTTGATAAAGATAGGGTCTGTATTGTGAAAATGCGCTTATAATCTAAGGTTGCAGTGGTATAACACCACTGATAATCTTAAACCAGAATGGAACTAGAAATGGCACAGCAAGAGTAGTGCTTAGGAAAAAAAGCATGCTGACATAAGTGAGGGTGAAATCAAAGAATAACCAACAGGGCTGTTCTCTAGCTGGGAGTCACCTTCCTGAATGCTAAAATTCATCCTGCTCGTACTCATGAATTTTTCCAAAACTTCACACATTTCATGTCATTTTATGTTTTTTGTCATTCAAACATTTCTTTTGCCTATTAGTCTTACATGTGCAGTTTATGATCCCTGCAGAATTTGATGTTTGCCTGATACTACTAATTGCTGTAGATTGGCTCATTAAATCTTTCAGTACTTAATATCAAAGATCTTGTTTTAATCTAAACCAAGCACTAGAAAATTATGGTTTTGGTTTTGGTGATCTGCTTGCTACATACCAGTAGCCTCATCAAAGACTTCAGTATCTACTGTTATTTCGCTGAGAATGCTTGTGCTACAGAAAAATAGGACCATGGTGATCAAACTATGCGTTAAACGTGTCCTTTGAGCAAATTTAAAGACTTCATCTTGTTCAAGTCCATTAGTACAGGGGAATTAGTTGAGGGGTAAATCTGGCAGAAGCATCTCAACAGAATGTATTACATCTTGTGGGTCGCTTGCTCACCTGACTTTATTTTAGCTTTGAGCCATTTTTTTAGACGTTCTTGATGAACAAACTGCAGGCTTCCCACACAGCCACATGGCTCTAGCTGTGGATTTGTAGAACCTCCAGCAATCTGACAGATACGACACTGATCTCCTTCCTCTTCTGAGTCTTCTGCCAGGAGACTATTAAGACGTAACAGAAGAAATCAAACACTGCTCTTGGCAAAGTCTACAGTTGAATAATGGACAGTACCTTTGCACTAACGTTCTAGGATTTGGAGACATTTTACTAAGGACCTTTATCACATGATGGTGATCTGAAAGTATAACATCCAACAGTTTAGAGTTTATATGTACCTTAAAGCTGATAAATGTTCAAAGCAAAAAAATTTATAGCCTCTAAATCCCACTTATGCTTTTGTGTAATCCAAATCTGATGATGTGTTGCTCAGAATTATACAGTCGCTCTTCTTTGAGAAGAACGAGTGTGTTTGAATACCACCTATCAAACATTAGAGGAGGTGTCTGCTGAATACTCTCCCCTCTGCTGTGTTGGTATTGCATGAGTTTTGAGTATCTGTCTGAGTGGCTTTCTTTCTAGAAACCTTTCTAGCTTTGTAGTGGTGCAGGGGAAGTTCATTTCTTGGGGAAGAGTGATATTTTAACCAAACAGGGAAAAAAGTGTTATGTTACAAAACATTTCAATGGCTTTGTATTTATGACTGATGAATGAAAACATGTGAAGTATTCACTGATTATGATCTAGTGCTTTTCACATGAAGTCTGATGAACAGATTTGGTTCCTATTTAATAAATAGAACACTAAACAACAAAAATGTTGAGCCTTGGATTGGACTCTAGATTAACTAATACTGTAAAAGTAAAACTATGAAAATGAAAAAGCAATTTGTGACTCTCACTTCGCACATTTAAACCTTAAGCACATGCAGTTACACCTCCACCCTTAACTTTCCCTACTAATACCCCTCGGTGCTACACACATAACACCTCAGAAAACCAGACTCTTCAAGTCACCAGCAGAATGTTGTTGTGGGGGTGGGGGGTCTTCTCCCTTTTTCCATCCCCTTCTAGTCATGGTTTGGTTTGCCTACGTGTTTTGTGTTGAGAAAGAAGGAAAAAGCTTTTGTCTGAAAGCTGCAATAACAGGAGACCTGTTCACCTGTAGAGCTTTCAGTTTCTTTCTAGTCTGCCCTTTGGTTACCAAAAAGGTAAAAAAACCCTCCCATTTTCTGGCATGTCTCCCCCTAAAGTTCTTGGACAGAACAGGTACCATTACCAACTCCAACTAATGTCATTGGGAGACTGAGGAAAGTCAAAAGAAGGGAGGCTTCCTGTTGGCATAGCAGGGAAGATGAATATTTACAACCTTTCGGTGTGAAACAGGAAAAACCTCTAGAAGTTCCTTCCACCTAAATTGTTACCTCCACAGAGTGTGGCACCTCCAGTTCTGAATTTCCTTAGCTTTTCGGAGAGAAAAGCTTCATTCTGAAACTTCTGTCTAGCTGTCTGCCGTGTCCCCTGGGAGAGCTGACAAACTTTGAAATAACGACAGTTGGTTTATCTGCAGTGAAGCTGGGAACAGAAATGTTTTTCCTGATAGCGTCTCTGAATCGAATTGCTGAAGCAGTTTCTTGAGACAGAGTGAGCAGCTTGTTGATGACAATGAGCAGCAGGGAAACCTATTGCTCCTTCATTTTGCCTTTATTTGAAAGTCTCTGCAGTCAAAGAAATCACTGTATTTAGACCACAGATAGAAAATAGGACAAGCACACAATTAAAAATAACTTTGATAACAAAGCTGTGTCTCTTCACTTGAGCTTCTGATTATGGCTGGAATACATAAAGAAGCTTAAAGGACTCGGTGCTGGTTAAAGGGGCTCTATCCCAAAGGGAAGCCTTATAAAGGAATGAAAGGGCACGTTCTATGACTATGCTGTTAGCCATGTATACCAGTGCCCAAAGAGCACATTTGTGGGTTGTGGTGGACCCAGTCACAGTGAGGAATCTATTTTTTGCCTCCAACTCTGTAACAATAAAACCCACAAATCTCCCTTGCGTCTCTGCCCAAGAAAGCTTGGTTAAAGCTTTGGTGGCGTTTATTAACGTTTGGGAATAAAGCAATTGAGTGTGTGACTTGTAGAAGAAGTATCATGATGCAACCACCATCTCCTTTTTGAGCGGTTTTCAGTGTCTCTAGTAGAACCAGCTGAAAGTCATGTGTGAATGTCAAGGATGGAGATATAGATGGAAGAAATATTAACTTATTTTTTTATGTTTCTCACTGTAAGGAAAACCTGAAAGAGGAAAAATGTAGCCCTTTCTTTACAAAAGAAGTCAAATATCAAACCAACCTATGATAAAACTAGAACTTTGAAACTGCACAGTTTGTCACTTAGCTATAGCACAGTTTCTTGCAATTCATGATCTAGCTACTATGTGCTCAAGTATAATGCTAGAGTTTGCACATATATTGAATATACTCCTCCTCACCTCTCACGTTGTTTGTTTCTCTTGATCTGCCTGTGGTCTCCACTTCCTCTGTGCTTGCTGAGTGGCAGAGCACTGTGTTGCTTATTGTATTGCTCTGCCTTTGCAAATAAGGCACCACCAGAAAAAGCAATGGCACCCGATCATGCAAAACACAAGCAATGAGAAGATCAGGAGTGAATCTTGTCTCAAAAAGATGGGCTGGAAGAATCTAGAGGTGAAGACCTAGGTGAACTCTGTAAGTTCTCCCTGGTGTCCGAGGTACCACTGGGAGATGAAATGTTCCCACTGCCATGGATGCTATCCCTCCAGTAAGCTGCTGTCTTCAGGTATATTGTGAACAGGCGGTGAAGGATCAAAACTTTCTGAAGTAGAAGAGTCCCCACAGCGTATAAAGGACAAAGGTGTGTGCGTGCTGAGTGTTGAACTATCATCCAAATCCAGCGCTTGTGGAGAATATGTTGCTGAGCTCCAGTTCGCTGTGGACTCCGGTCCACGTGCAGACTGAGCCGAGGACCCTGGGCTGTTGGGTGCAGAGTGCAGCAGTGGTCTGGGAAGAGCG
>NW_010550106.1:0-21726 GCF_000687285.1 Phaethon lepturus | reverse complement strand
CGGACAGAGCTGACGTAGCAAAGCTACCATGACACCTCTGATTGCTTTCGGAAGAATGCCATTCTTCACAGAGGTAGGGCTAGAGCCCCTATTTATTGCAATTAACGTTACTAGGCATCTTTTGAATAGACGAATTACTTGGCCTATCTTTAAATTCGGAATGATCTGCATCTTCTAGGCAATTCCTATCTGGAGCATGTAATTTGTCACTGTCCTTAGAGTCTCTCTGCTGTAGTTCTACAGCGGCAACCATCACTCCGTGCTCTTTTAAAGGCCAATGGGAAGTTTTACCCCCTCTTAATGAGGCATTTTTGCCATTTCCACCTTCTTCCAAGCTATGTCACTTAACTTGTGCTAAATATATTTCACTAAATTTGTTCCTGTGTCCCAGAATACTACAAAATCGGCTAATGCTCAGGGAAAGATTTTTCTTTAACTGATTGGCGTCTTCAGTATCTTTCATTTCTTTAGAAGAATCTTCTATGGTTGAATACTGAATAGAATAAAAGCTTTTCCCTCTGGACCTAAAAGGAGCCCTTCTATGGTGCAGAAGGATGAACCCCTCGGTTTGTTTGCTGTGGAGGAACCGATAGCTCCCTGGGAGGTCACTGCAGATGACTGAGTGAGAGATGACTGAGTCTGTGCCTGCGCTGGAACAGTTCCTATTTTGTTTTTTGTCTCGAGGTCTCTGCAACCGAGACGGAGGTTAGAGGACTGTGTCATACTCCCTCTCCCTTGAGATCGCTTCCTGTTCTCAAATGCAGTTTCACTTGATTTTCTTGCGCAATCTTGTTGAACTCTAAGATCTATGTTCAAAATAAAAAAAAACACAAAAAACCAAAAAAACACAAAACCCAAACTGTCAAAATACTGTTTTACTTTTGTATTGAGTCTTTAGCACACGTTTGGAGTGACTTAAGAATATTATTCTGGTATTGATGTTATAGCACAATCAGTTATTGGTAATTCTAATTCTAGTACGTTTCTTGTTAACAATATGAATATATTCATGAGCTTCTCTAGAATGCAAATAGAAAATCAATACTGCTTGTCTGGTAGGACATGTGTAGGAACGCGTGAAGAACCCTAATAGATACTATTAAATGATGCAGTGGCACCTAGAAGGCCAATTAATATTTACCTTCTTCCTGAAATGTGTTCTGACCCACCTGGTCCTTGCTTTATTGAATATGTAGTTTCAGAAGAAACCACCTCTATGTAAGCAACAGGAATCGCATTGCCAACTTGTCTGAGGGGGTTTTGTTATGTAATGCGAGAGATGGGATTTTCAATTTTAAGAATTTTATCTCACTTGCTTATTACACAGTAATGTAAACTTTCAGTGAGCACTTTGATCTGCCCCAGTTTGAATGTGAAGATGAGCTGAGTTTTTAATATGTACTCTGGGGGAGGTCTGCCGCTTGTTCTAATCCTCAAGGGCACCCTGCAACAGAACTCGCTGTATGTTAACATTTATACACAAACCCATATGTTACGTTAACAAAAAAGAGTCTTAGAGATTCTAATTATTATCGTACAAAATAAGGTCACACAAAACATTAGGAAATGTGATAAATCTCATGAGATGACTGCAAGTCCTGTCCTCTTGTTTAGAGCGCAAAAATGTAAGTTGGCTGGGTAAAACCAGTCTGCTCGCGCTTCATGATAGATCACTGACTTCTGAACGAGTGAGCGGCAGCCTACCTTCTTGTGTCCTCTTGTGGAATTGCCTGATGCAGCACCATCTTTAAAGGACAGGAAAGAATACAACTTACAGGTAGAGAAAATAATCTCTCTGACAGACTGATTTAGTTGTGGGCTAGATCACTCAGATCAAACCCACACGACTACTCTGGTAGATGATACCATACTACTGTACTTGCTAGTGTGGAAAGAATGAAAGATGAAGATAAAATATATTAGGAACGTGATGGGCAAGTAGGAGATTCTCCCAGCCATGCTTTATCCCTTGTGTTTGCCTTTTATCCCAAGGAGATATCTGGACTAACTGTTCTGCTTGGGCTGTCTGCTCATTCGTACAGCATATTTTTAAATTGCTTGGGGCTGCTTTATCATGTTTCTTCTTGCTAGGTGGGTGCACTTGAACATATTTATTTCCAGCTGTAATGCAGTTTTTAAAAAGTGCGTGCTCCATCCACAATTGCCATCCCATATTTTACTGTGGTTATATCCTTCTCTCTGCTGTGTCAAGTAAACTGCTTTTACTGTGAGAAACCGTGCAGAAACCCAAGAGCAACTTAAGAATTCACTAAGACACGGTGCAGAAGCCAACATTCCCATTACACTTAGTTTTGTACTTCTTTTGGTTTACTATACACTAAAATATGGTCTAGATAATAAATATTTCACCTCTACCCCCAAGGCATCGTAAAAATAATGTAAGAGTAAACTGGGGCCATAGCAATCTCATTGGTCTTGCGAAGTTTGAGTATTTCTTTCTCTTCTTCAAACAAGATGTTTACAGTCTAGATAGCAATTTAAGAGTTCCTGGTGTCGATGAAAGTGGTAATTCCAAGGTGCTGACATCAAGGAAGAAAAATGGTGGTGTTATTTCTCACAGTTGCCTCACCGCCCATGGCCCCAGCAGAAACAGACCTCTCCTTGCTGCGAACGACTTTTGAACGGAAAATATAACCAGTGCTCAGGACACTCGTATGGAAGATAAGATGTCTGGATTCAGTTTTGTGCTCTGCTAAAACTTAACCTATACAAATCACTTGCCATGCCTTAGCTTCTCACTCCAGTGTAAATACACAAACCCATGGGTGCTGTAAAGATAAAGTCATTGAAATGGTGGAGGATAGTCAGAAACAAATTGTGAGGGGCAGATAAGTAAAATAATCAGTATGTAAAATAATCAGGCAAGCATGCCTGCATGCATGTTGAGGATGTCAGAGATAAAACAGGAAAGATAGGAAAGATGAAGATAAAATGTATTAGGAACGTGATGGGCAAGTAGGAGAACACATTCTCGGTCTAAGGCAGTATGGAAAGAACAGACAGGAAGGCCACAGGGACAGGTCTTTAAGATAAACTTCTCTTTGAGCTACTTGTTGCTGATAAATTAAAGGGAAGTTTGAGTGCTTTCCCTACGGACAAAAAGCAAGTTACATTCATAAGAATATGAGTCCAGAGTAACATTTAATTTTGCTTTATTTCTATGCTGCTTTCTATTTTTTAACTTCCCCTCCCCGCCCCGGCTGGAAGGACAGGGAAAGACAACTGGTCCTTCTCTGCAAATGACCGTCTGACTAAGTACAGGCACTGCTTTTCTCGGGAGACTCCGTGTTGATGCAAGTGAAGATCTGAATGGCAATAAGACTTCGTCCTTACCCGGTTAAAAGATCAGGGCACTAGTTAATTTTGACTACTTTTTTTCCCAAAATACCTGAGGCCTATTTTCTGTTCTAAATTAAGTCAAAGACATGAAATAACGCTGAGGTAAGTAGGATTACCTCAGACCTACATGAATGCATGCTTAAATGGGTTCAACCCTAATTTAAAAATACTTATTTTTGCTGAATGGTGTTGGTTTGGAGTTAAAGGAGTGCAAATATGCAGTAAATGAGGATTAGGAAAGGACCTATTCCATTTCCTCTCTAAAACTTAAAAAAACCCCCAAAACAACCATCACCTGAGTCTTGAATATTCAATGGTATTCTTGATTGTGTGGAGAGCCCCAGTTTAACTGTACATGTCAAAAGCGACGTCAAAATAGTTTTGTGTTTATGCAAGCTATTTCCACAGTGATATAAACCTGCAAAAATGGCAATTCCTGCAAAACTTTGTCTGTATGGGTCTGTTTTTTGTTTCCAGAGATGTACCTGTGTTCCCACAGTCTCCCTCAAGAAGAGAGAAACCATCCATCTGCTATGATACTTAGTGAATAATCTTTGTTCTATAAAAATCTGAAGCTTTGTGCTTAAAAATGGAATATCACTTTAAAAAGCAACTTACTGGCATACGTGCTGACTGACTTCACTGAAACAATAAACTGATTATCTAATCCTGGCAAACTTCATATTGTTTTCTGAGAATTTACTTATATGCATTGTTAGGTTGGAACTTGTTTAATGGCTGCTATGTAAAATATGGAGGACTTTCTTGTTGTTGTGATAAAATTAACTATGATAAGTAACTTTCCTATATATTTTTATATATATATATTTTAAACACAAATAATTCATTTTAAATTACCCTTCTTATCTCAAGCAACTGCAGGGTCGCATGAAACATGGACTTGCTCTTGTTCTCATTAACAGCCTAGTGAACAGGACTGCAAAACTTCGCCTGCACCCTGCAGGAACAGCGTGATCGGAAGCCGTGCTTTATCTCTGGCCTTTGATCTCGTGTTTCACAATTAACTGAAAGGCATGGCCGCATATTCTGTGATTCCTTATTCCGAAAGTAATTTTGGGTGTCCTGAATAATACCACTAATCCATTTCACTTAATTCACTAAGACAAAGTTTACAGTTACAAGTGTAATTCCAATTTAAATTTTCCATTGTGTGTACCTACAAATGCAAGCATGACCTCTATTTTGAAACTTTTTTGCTATTAAACTAATTTGTTTATATGAAAAAAATAAAGCAAAGCAGTATAAGGATGATTAAATTGCTAACCATCCAGTTTGCTACTTCTAATAATGGGAGAAATGACTCCATTTCAAGTACCCAGTACTCACCTGAGGTGACTTTATTTGGGTCAAGCACACTTTTCTTGACTCTTTTTTTTTTTTTTTTAAGCTTATGTTGCGTTTCAGCTTCTGCTTGACTGATATATTGTCCATAATGGGAAATTTAAGGCCAGGTCTGTTCCCAGGAGATTTGATGACAGATCCATGTTTGCTTCCCGAACTCTCATTTGTGAAGGTCTAGAAAAGAAAAAGAGGTGACTGAACATCACCAGATCGGGCCGGGGGGGTGGGAATTTGCAATACAAATAGAGCAGGATAAGAACAAATCTTCTAAATAGCAGGAGGAAAACACATGCACATAAATAGAAACCCCCTTTCTCTTCCTCTGCTCTGATCTCTCCCCCAAGCTGTTTCGCATGTACTGAAATCAGATTTTTCCACACAGAACATGCTAGGTTCTTCAATTTCTTGTTTACATTTTATTCTGGTTCTTTTTTTGGAGTATGGGACTCTTCACTATACAAATCGAGGCCTTCTGTGAAAAATCCTTACTCTGCTTCGCAGATAACTTGCGAGAGTGATATCACTATTACAAGAATAAAACTGAAAGCTGTGATTCTGTAATGTAAGAAAGTACCAACATGACATAAACAGATATACAAGCGAATGCTTCCAGTTAGTTAAGTTTATTAGATCTGTTAACTTGCAAGTCTAATTTACACTCGTGACCTTTTGCATGTTAATATCATCAGGGGAACGACAATGCGAGCCATTCAAACCAAGCCATGGTGGTGCAGTTCTGAAACACTTCGTATGTTCCTGTTCCACGAAACAATTCTGCCCTCTTTATTCTAGAGGACAGGCATGACCTTTGTCATTACGATGTTAGCATTTTTCATTTAGATGTATCCGTTTGTCAATAATACGCAGAAATTAATTCTGGTCTTTAAAAATTCCTTGTAAAGAGATAAAACATGGTAACTTTTTATGGTACTGGATGCTCGAATACAAATATTGAGTGCTGGAGACTGAAAATAATTTTCAAATTAACACATCTCAACAATGCTTGCGCATTTTAGGGTAAAAATGTAACAAGCTCTTGGAGATTATACAGCTTCATTCCTGGAGTAGCTGCACTTGAAGCATTAAGTCTAGACTAACGCGCAAAGAGAAGCGGAATTGCTTACCGGTCCCTCAGCTCCTGAGTTTAAAAAGCTATGTTAATCTAAAGTGGAAAAAAAATTGAAAATAATGCAACAAACTTTCATGCACATCCAACTTTTTATACCAGTCACAGACAAATATGTTTACATAATTTGGCTTAATATCTTTGGAGACACAGAAAAAGCTGAAAGAAGAGGCATGTCACATGTTGAGACAAGGCCTCACCTGTGGAGTCATGTAAATAATTACCAGAGTATGTCTGATTACATTTTCCTGCTTCATGAGCATAGCTCTTACTTGGGTTGTTCTAAAAAGCAGTAATTGAAAGAAAAATACTTTTTTTCAGAAGATTGTATAAGGGTAGTAACCCAATATTCTCCAATATAAGCACACTAATCTTACTTACATTAAGCAAATGCTGCAAGGAACTCCTAAAGCCCTTTTTCTCTTGCAGATTCAGAAGGTTCATGTATGGCACTGGTGAAAGTTTAGATCTACATTCATTCCCTGAATGATCATGAGTTTAAAAAAAACCTAAATGTCCTACTACGTATATCTGTGTAGGCGGAAAGGAATGTAAAAATGACTCAAATACAGAGACTGTGCTGATAGTCTTAATTTTAATGGCAGTAAAGGGTTCCTTCCCCATCTTCTTTCAGAGACCTCTAATACGGTGAGTTGGAATAGAAAGGGCAAGAGGAGGATTCAGGTTTTGTTTATATGTACACAGAAAGATTGGGCCAAAGAGCTGTAGCATGTACCGACATATCCATTACTCACAATCTGGCAAATTCTGTGTAAATGTAATCTTCCTTTTACATGGGATAAAGAAAAGATCGCTGAACGTTCTTTAGAAACAAAGAAGGAAAACTTCTGTGGAAGAAGATAAATGCCTACGGATCTAGTGAAAAGGCTAGTGTATTAGCTGGGATTAATAATTAGAGCGAAACGTCCTCCTGTTGGGCCGCTGTCAAAGTGGTGATAAATACGAAAGCATCTCAGAATGATAATCAATGTTACTGTTAATTCTTCCTGAAGTACTGTCTCCTAAGACCTCTCCGATCTGCCTCTGCCAAGTGCTTTGCTGCTTGTAATTGTTTTCTGTAGTAACTTGCATATTTTAATGATTATTTCATTAAGCTGTATCACAATTGCACATTCAATATGTTATTTGTTAGTAGTATAGCAACATTTCAATCAGAAGTAGAAAATATTTTGTCATCCAGATTAGTGAACTGCTCCTGGTATCTTTAAAAAAGAAAAAGTTGATATGACACATCTTGCAAACTTTAATATTAGAAGTTTAAAGTAAAAAATACTGCAGTGAAAAAGATGAGCACGCCAGTACTGTTGTGAAATTAGAACCTAGGAGATACATTTTATATGCTGTTGTAATTTCACAGAATTTCCATCTTGATCATCGACAGTTGGTAGATAAGGCCAGTTTTCTTAAAAATATTCAGATGAATTTCTATTTTTCACTTCATTCTTGGAAAATGATTTCCTTTTTCTCCTAAGAAGGAAAGGACATTATTCTCCAGTCGCTATCTGCTGGCAGGTAGCAAAGCAGTGGAGGAGATAGATAGATAACCGTCTAGTCTGACATCCCACAGATCATCTACAGAGCTCCAAGCGCTGCGGCAGAAAGTGGAAGGGACTTGTTGAAAGCGCTCCGTAGCAGCAGTAGAACCTAAATGCAAAATAACCTTTCTGAAGCAAACGGTAATTCTGCCATTGAGCTCACAAAGCCATTGCTTTCTAACTTTATTTTTTGATCATTTGTGCTGTGTGGTGTTGGTTTGGTTGGAGAGTATTTTGTTTGTTTTTTTGTGCAGTTTTTGTGGTCTAAATATTACGATTTAGAAAGATAGTCATATCTTATTTAAATATTCTGAAGGATGGAGTGTTTACCACAATGTTAACAGCTTGTTCAATGATTAACTACCTATCATAAAAACTTTGCACATTTTCTTCGCATCTTATTTTTGTAACTTAAGCTTTCAACCACACATCCTGCTCTCTGACAAGGAAAATAGCTCTTCATAAAACAGATAGCTCTTCTTTATGTAGGTTCTCCACAAACTGGAATGCTCACCATAGGATTAAGTCTGGTTTTAAATGTGTTGGTACCAAAGTAGGTCTTTAGTACACCCTACCATAGTTTCGCTCTTCTATTTAAACATCTCAGAAAAGTCTAGATGTTCACTGCCGCTTGCAAGGGCAGGGCTAGAGGTCTCCTGCAAAGTGTTTGACGCGCTTTCAAAGCTTTGGAGAATACAGCCCTAAGTTTGAACAGTCAGTGAAGTGCAGTGTAATTTATTGTAGCGTATGGTACCGATGAGAAGCAGGGCAGGGATGAAAAATTCTGAAAAGCTACATATGCTCAGTTGCTAGCTTGGGGTATAAGCTTTAGCCAATAAAGACAAATAATTGTGTTCTGTATCCTCAGATTAGAAAATAAGAACCACATTATTCAGCTTTAAAATGATTTAGATTCTTTTCTCAGGGGCATTGCAATTTCCTTTCCTTTTACCCAGATACTTTTAATGTCTGTTTAAACCGAGACTATAAAGTGTGCATAATCGTCTAATCTCACAGTCCATTTTAACATACTTAGTTCCACTGTTTTAGTTCCATTTTGCTTTCAATTTGGGATAAAAATTACAAACACTATATTTAAGAATGCAGAAGTGAGACACCAAGATCAATCTTTCTGTTCGGGGGAGATTTAGTTTAGTTTCAACTCTCTGTTGGCAACAACTGGAGCAGAACAGAAACTAGAGGGGGCTGTTGTTCACAAATAATCTCCATTATCGTTTATTCTGAAATAAATCAGAAAACTACTCTTCACGTGGGGTGGGGTGGGGGGAATACTGTCCAAAATACATTGCAATAGCATGGCGGGGAGGATAGATAATTAAGGCAGAAATATGGACTACCTAGTCTGATGGAAGCACATATATTACCTACGTCAGGAGAATGAGAGGGAAGCAAACATGAGGACAAATGAAAGGCTGAAGTAATCTGTCCTGTGGTTTAAAGTATCAATGGACACATTCTCTTTCCGTTGGAAATGAATAAAAATTCTCATTTCACTTCTGAAGCAGCAGAACAAACGCCTAGACAAATACTATATATTGGAAATTAAAAGTACTGAAGATCTGTTCGATAAAGGAATAATAAGCCAGTAGATAGCTCCATTCATTGTGAGGCTACTGAACTAACTCAATACCTAAAAGAAAGCTTATTTATTAAACAGAAATGTTTCTTCTGGAAATAAGTATTAAAATAATGCAAACAACCTGAATCTTCACCAAATAGTTTGAAAGTCAGATAAATAGAAGTATCTGGAGGGTAAGCTTTGTTTCATGAAAAGCTGCATGTTGTAAAAGAATTATCATGTAGTATAATACATGAAATATGTACAAGCCAAATATATTTGTTGGCACAAAAGTCCTCTGGCACATTGAAGTAAAACACCCACATATTTCAGGGCTTATCTGGTAAGACTCTTGTGAAACTCACCAGTCATCAGATCACTCTGGACCACTGTGATTCTGTTCTAATTGTAAAACAACTGTGAATTTGCTCAGTTCATCACCCTTTCCTGTGAAATACTGAGCAAACATAATGTTGTATGTTGATACAGTCTTTCAGGGGCAAAAAAAGAAGGCTTGAACCAGCAGATACTCAGCCAAGGGGAGTTTGCCTGCTTGTTTCTCTAGAACCAGTTCAGTTACACTAGAATGCTTCCTCAGAGATCTTCCTGTAACTCCACCAAAAAGAGCATATACAAATATTTCTTTATTTTTCATTTGAGAATCTATCTTCATGAATGCAAAATAGGCTTCATAGAGATTAGTGGTCTCATGATTCACTTTATATTTTATTAAAAATTGTAAAATTATAATCTTCATGCATTAAATATCAAGAATCTGTTGAGTTTCAGCATGTATACACAACAACAAAATTGCGATGTATCCCCTCCTTGTCTGCAACATGCACAGGGCTGAAAAAACATTTCCAGTCAAGCTACTTGAACAGATGATTGGTATTTAGCAAAGAATTTTCCTTGTGAATGAAGTTTTCCTCAACGTGCTACTCTGTGCGAAATGGATGGCCTTAGTCTGTCCTGCCCCTGAAAGAATCCCAGCAACACCACTTCACCTGGGAACCACCCAAATGAATCTGAACGCAACCGAGGGACTGACCAGTGGCAAGAAAAGCCTTCTAGGTAAATAGTTGTCTCAGGTTCATTTTTATAATTGATTGATTACCAAAAAAGCCCCCAACACTCCACCCTGAAAAAGCAAGCCTATGCAAGCGCAACGTACAGGAGTCATTTAGAGGAGAGAGGGTGCGTTTGCAGTAGCATTTTGGTCAGATTTGGGCCTTGTACGTCTGAAACAACTCTATAGTTTCCACTTGCTGCGCAGCAGTCCGAGAGAGCACATACTAAAATTCCTTTCAGATGAAACTTATCTGGAAGACAGGCTCCAGCTGGTCATTAGCAATCATTCACGTGATCTGCTGAGCAATAGGCAGGACCAAAACTTCTTTAAAAAATGCATATGCTGTGGATGTCATGTCCTTAACTCCAACTCTTACGCTACTTCTATCAGGCTGCATTACTGCCTGGTGAAGATGTAATCCAGAGTTACCCAAAGACCACTCTAAGATGGCACAATAAACTTCAAGGAAAGCAGGGCCAGTCACAAACCCTTTTCTGACCTCCTTACCAGCACTTGGATGCTCATTTTTGTCCTGGTCTTCTGTACTATGAATCTGTATCACTACAGGTTTTGGGCAGGAAAAAAAAAAGGGCGGGGGGATCAAAACACGGTAGTACGTAATTCTGTCACTGGAAATATAATGGAAAAAAAACATGAGTCAGAAATCATAATTGTGTGTTATTTTGTTCGCCTAATACACTGATGATGGCAGTGTAACAACCAAAATAGAAGTAAGGTTGGTAACTGAGCAGTGTATTCAAACTCCTATCAGAAATATGCATCAAAACGCGAATACAACTATTACAAAAGCAATGTCACTTAAAAGAGAACGTGTATGGGAGAGGCATGCACACCCAGCCAAAACACTCACCCATTGCATGTTTTAATGTTTGCCAAGTTCAAGTAAGATCACTTTGCTTCGTAGAATAGGAAAGCCTGAATCCAGCCAAGTCAAAGTAATATCATCTGCATTTTCCAATAGTGTGCATGTTAGGGAATGACTCTGACCTGAATGTAATGACCTGATTTGAGAACGGACTCAACCACATAAGAGAGTGTTTACTCTATAGACTTAATTTCGCATTGTAGAAGACACATTTTTTTCCATGTCTGAAACACTGCAACTCACACCCTTTAGCCCTCCCTGGGAACTACGTCCACTCTCTTTCCCATATCACGGGAAAGCATGGAAGCAACATCCCAATCCCATCTTTTTACTAAATAGTTTAGCGCGTAGACTGCTTACGCAGGATGTAGGAGAACTGGGTTTGCTTCCCCTTCACATGAATGCTTTAGCCACTAAGCTGCTGTCTCTAGGCGGGGGTTCCTGAGTTTTCCTACCTACAGTGTTCGCTCTGCGTGGAGCGTAAACAAATACTGGTAAGGAGGAAGTTAATACAGTTGTAACCTAGCTGTTGGGGACTGGCGAAGCAGATCTAAGTTTCAGCAGACTGGAACCAAGGTTTCCTCCCCCTTTTTCTGCCTCAGTGAAATTTCTTCCCTGAAACTCCATTACCCAGACATGTAGGCTAGGGGAATATGCAAGGTTTGCAGCTCTTGGGAGGGTTTAGACACAAGTGAGAAATCTAACTGTCCTGAGTGCTCAAGATACAGCTGGGTATGGTCAGTATTGTTTAGCTCTCCTGGGAACTCTTCTGGAAGATTTAGCCCTTCTTGGCTTTTATTCCCTGGATCGCTAGCTGGTAAATCAATAAATAAAACAGCCATTTCCCAAAGAATTCTTTGTGTTAATATACTTTGACCATTTCTCTAACGTCTAAAGTCTATCATACCACTTTCAAGGGTACTTTGGATTAAGATGAGTTCAATGGAACTACCAAATAATGTTTTGGAAAACAGATTAACCTTTGCTATGAGCCATGTCTGTTTTGAGAAATATCATACTCTGATGAGAGATACAGCACTAAGTTTTCATGTTTAATGCATTTTAGCTCTGAGAATCTCCTTATGGTGATGACAGCAAATGGAAAACAGACTATGAACAGCAATAAGCACAGATATCCTGATCTCAGCAGATTAAAAGATATTTGGGAAATAGCACGACGATTGCAGCAGCAGACACTGCGTTCTTACGATGTTCTTAGGAACGCGGGTATCTGGTGACAGAGGATGATCAGACATGGTGTACTGTAGCTGATCATCCTACAGTTGGATGAAACAAGTGGAAGTTCTGGCTGAGGGGGAAGCAGTTTACTTTGCAACTCACCTTGTTTACAGCTATCTAACTTTGAGATGGGGTTAACTCATTGGGCTCATGCACGTAACTTCTAGCACTGATTGAAGATTTCCCTAGATTTTCTGTAAGAGAAGACCAGAGGATTTCCCTGGTTTGTTTGGAATCTCTAAGAAATCTATTTTTTCTGTAATGTCTAGCCTGTGAAACGTAGTACACTGGTGGCTGGGAAGGCTTGCACAACACTTCCATCAAGGAAAAACGTATGAGTTGTGGCAGCCCTCCATCCTGACTTGTTTTCAGTTAAACTCAAGACCAAACAAAAAGCCTGCTTTTCCCTTACAGAAAGACAAATATTAACATAGCTCAATACACGATAATCATTTGTCTCTGCCACCTGTAAAACTCAAGAAAAGGTTTCTGGTGTGCACTGTTCTGTGAAAAAACTTTGGGAATTTTTTTTTTAATAATCTAGTTACATAAAGGAACCAACCCTTACGTGGTGATAGCGGGTGTTTTTTATGTCAGTTCACCCTTGCCCCAGCTTTTGTATTATGGATGAACAATTGTATAGGGTTGAACACTCAAAACAATTAAGTTTCTGTTAGTGTTGTGACAGCTGGTGGTTATGGATAACTGAAACTTTATTAATACCTCACAAATAGTAGAATATTTGAGTTATTGGTGTCTTACAGTAAGAACAAGTTCGAGCAAAACCGTAACCAACCATAAGATCTCATCCCACAATTTGGTGAACAACAGTAGAGTGGATACCAGAAAGATAATATAGGCAGCTCTGGATCGCTATTGCATTATTGTGATCCCTTGGACTTACTGATGCTAATCCAGCCATTACGTAAGTAATTTTCTAACATGTAACATATGATGGCTTCTTGCCTTATTCAGCAATAAGAGGTTTAGGTGAGCTTTATCTTTTCCTCATTCTGCTGTGGAAACACAGTACAGCTTTGCCATGAACACAAATCTTGACCCATGCTCGAGAAACTGAAAGTTGCAGTGGGTGTTGGCACAGCTGAAAAATATATTTGTTACCGGAGTTAACTGTCCTCAGATTAGTTCTCATGTTTTTTTTTTATTGTTTTTCTTTTGGATTTTTAAGGTAGGTGCTCTAACATGGAATCTTTTGCATTGCCAGTTCTGTATGACCCCAACTTAGTTACTCATCTGACTGGTATGTTTGATGGCCACGGTGTGTCATAACTGCCTGTGGCAAAGGAAGAAATTTGGGTTTCCCTGCTCTGTTTTTCCCTTGTGTGGTGTTTTTGTTTCTTTTTAGCCTGCTCTCTGTTCTGCTTCTGTTGTCTCAGACAAGCCTAAGGAACAAAACATAATTTGGCTGGAATAAGTGAGATTTTTCTGTGTTGTGTACCTGGATGATATGATCTCATGTCTGAGCATTCATAATCTGTATTTTTAATGAGGTACATCACATGATAAAAGAGTCGAGCCACTGAATTACTATGCTCACCACTGATGGGAATAATTATCTGACCTGGTAATGCAATAATCTTGGTAAACGTAAGTAACAAACACTGCAGTGGTTTATTGGAGCTTAGTATCGTATTTAAAGATGCCCACTGCTAACCCCAGAGTTAAAAATCTGTAACGTGAGGGAGCTAATGCTTTTCATGGCATTTTCTGTTCTCTTTACCTTACTTGTGAGGAAAATTCATCTTGGACAATAAATACTGCTTTTATTTGTTTTCCAATTATTCTTGTGCCAAAGCATTGCAGAAATGCTGCCGTCAGTGCAAGTGGTCTTGCTGTGCAACTGCCAGTGGTCTTGATGACCAGTCTGACTGCACAGCTATTTGGGTTTTTTTGGCTTCGTTTTCCTATTCCAATGCCGTCATCATTAGTTTGATCAAAAGGAATGACCAGAGCCATTAGATTCACCTGCTTCAGCATTCTCCTAAGAAACAAGGAATCTCTGGCTACTATCAACGTCACATAGCAGCCTCTATCCTCCACAAATATTTGGCATAGTGGGATAAAGGGGGAAAAGGGAACAGTGGCAGAGCGTTGGTACTGGTACCAGCAAGGCTCGCCGTCCGCGTGGCCTCTAAAGCTGAACTATTATGTGCCAGGATCTGAAGCACTGTCCTGCCAACTGGAATAGGTATAAAGACAGCTGCTGCTTCTGGCCTGTTCAACCTCCCCCAGGAGCTGCTTGACCAGCCCAGGTAACGCGTGACTGGAAATTCAGTGCCAGACAAACCCCCTGTTTGACACCGAGCACACCGAGAATCTGCACTGTATGCAAACATGTACTTTCTGTATTACTGTGGCTCTGAAACCAGAGCTAAGCTTTAGCGTGCACTTACTAGAAAAACTATTGCAGAAGTTTAAAAATCCACTAAAAATCAGGAAGCTAAAATGCTGCTCAACTTAGCATGCAAATTCTCGTAGTTTGGGTTTTATGGACATATATTTGTATGATGCAAGGTTTGTCTAGCCTCTGGATCTTGGCTGGGACTCATAGCGCTACCCCAAAAGAAGTGAATAAAAGAAACTCTGTGTTTTTCTCACTGGGTCTTTATTGGAATGTAAGCTACAAAGTTTGCCCTTGTAGCATTTAATTAGTAGCCTAGCTTGGTCAGAACCAAATTTTTTCCTGAAGTTAATGGAAACACTTAAATTTGATCCAAAGTCTTCAAAAAAAAGCTAATTCTTACAACTTTTTTTAACTTAAAAAACTCTTTTTGCCAGAAATTGTGCTGTCAGACCCAGGTTGCAAGTCCCTTACAGATCAGCAGTTGTTTGCAGAGAGTGAACAAGTATAATGAAGTTGGTGGTAATACTTCTGTATACCTGCTCAAAAATATAAGCAATAGATTCACAGTCTTGCCCACAAATATTATAGCTTGCACCTGCTTGCATGAGTAGACTTGCCTGCCAAAGAAACTACCTTAATTTATGTGCTGGAGACAGACTGCGTAGTGTGCTACTCCTAACAAAAGCCCCTACGCTGCTCAATTTTCCCTCCTCCCCTTTAGGCTTTTAAATTATTGACAATAAGATAGCAGCTGCAAACAGATACACTTCTTTCAGTATAGCAATATAATGCTCTAGCATTCTTTCTGGATGTTCCCTTTACAGCTTTAGTTTTCCCAGTCTAGTTAGTTTAAAAATTCTATTAAAATGTAACAAGTCAATGGATGGACTGTATAAACGGCTCTGCAGAGTTCTAAATTTACTTTGAGTGACTCCGTATCAAACTGGTCCAGCCTGCAAATGCCATCTTCACAAATTTCATCTTGGCTCTAAAATTCATAATGTGATCTCCCTGCCTCTTACATAATTACCAGTAATAAAGACTAGCATTCAGAATTTAGCTGAGAATTATTCTGATGATGCATGAAGCAGAAGAGGCTCCAGATGCTCTCTTGAATAGCTTTCGCTGCTTAGTAAGCAATTAGGAGTAGTCACAGTCTTTTACTGTATTGAAACAGCAAGTGGGCTACTGGGGCCTAATCCTTATAAAGGCTTGTAAGTGTTACTGAATGGTAAATAATATTTTAAGGCTAAGAGCAGGAATTCTACTTGTGATAGTGCAGTAAGCAGCTACGACTTTAAGGATTCATTTGAAATACATATTGAAATATTATTAAGCTCTGCATAAAATGAATGCAGTTCTGTAGAGAACAAAGATGCTGATGGAAAGGTCGCTGCGTGACTTTCTGTTGCTTTTTACAAATGCTACGATATAAGATAATGAAATAAAAGTTATGTAATTTAGAAATAGCCATCTTAAAAGAACTACTCTCAGACTTCATGTAACCAAGTGGAAATAACTTTTAACGTATGCTGCAGTGGCTTTCTCTGTTGCTTTCTGACCTACCTGAGACTCTGAATCCATCTTTTATGGCATTTCCCTCACATACTGAGCATTGCTGATGAAATTCTGTCTTTCCTGAGCTTCATGTCTCACACCAGTCGATCCAAGCCTGTACACAAAGAATATCTGTTTTCTTTAGAATTGATTCTATTCAAAGGGAAGGCCGTCTTGCCACTGGTAACAAATTAAAGCTTTGTCTTTCTAATTCTAAATCTTGTAGTTGAAAAATTGCCCACTACCTTAAATAAGCTTGGTCTATTCATTAGCAGGAAATTAGTGGCATCAAGATCTAACAGAGTATTAGTTTCATAGACGGGAAACCAGGAGTCTGATCACAGGAAACTTCAGTAATGTAAGATACTGTCAGAATCCAAAATATAATATGGAGAGAATTAGTGTTCTTTTCTGAGCGATCTCTAGACTGTGATGATTCATCATGTCTTTATTAAAATAACAAATTCAAACATTCTAGGGTTAGTATGCTAGCAGATGTCTTCAGCCTCATCACAATAATACGGGGAGCAAGCTAGGAGTACAGAGCCGTAAAGACCACCTGGGGATGGACTGAGCTGCCTTTTGGTAAGCTTGCTGAGACTACAGTGTTACAGCTTTATGGAATAATCCTCTTTTTCACCTTTACTCATTTTCACTCTGTTTCTCCTTAGAATGATAAACACATCCTGGTATTCATCATTCCAGACTGGATATAAAGATTGTTTTAATAAAATACATTGTTATGCCAACACAATGATTTCTGTAATTTCGTTTAATTCTGATCATAAAAAGAGTACATGTTCTGTGTCAACTACTATTGAAGGGTAAATCTTGTCTTAACATGTCTGAGAATGACATTACAAGGTAAGTACAGTAACTGGATGACTCAATATATGCAGAACAAAACCAATTTCCTGCCTATATGGAAGGGTGTTGGAAGAGGCGAGAGAGGGTAACTACCAGGCATTTTCCCTATGGTTGTTTGAACCATACGGAAATAGTTTGGCAGCTTGGTGGTTTCATATCATGATTTCACCTGTACAAATCACAGGATTGGTTAATATGCCTGATCTACTTTGGGGATTTTCAAGTTGCTAATACCAAAGCATTATCTTTCTAATTGAAAAAATCTGGTCACCTTAGTGTAACTCTACCTTGTCCTCTATTTGCAGCTGCATGTTAAAGACAGAATCGATCTTTGTGTGCTTAGAAGCTCTGGGCACACCTGAAGATTTATTTGCTGCCCACTATACTATCTTACCTTCTGAACATATCCAGATGCTTAATCACTTGCATTCAACTAAATTAGAAACAAAGGAGAGGTAATGTAAGAGAAAGGTGTAGCAGCGTGATCCAAGGAGCAGTATGCAAATTTCTAGAGAGAATATTCCGACTGGCCTGTAAGTTTAGATGTGTTCCACGCACCAGAGGAGGTAATGTGAGCTATATTCACAGAGAAACTAGGGAGATAAATCAGAAGTGCTAAGAGCACTCATAGACTATTGAGCACAATGCAGTCTTTAAGGAAGTACCACGACAACATTTTTCTGAAAGAATCAGAGATGTCAAAATCAAAGTTTCTTAGATACAAAATATATATTCTAAGAATAGGGCAAGAGACTCTGAAGCCAGAGTGTATTTAAAAAATTTGTATCACAAATGATCAAAGGAATCAAGAAAGCTGAAAACAAAATGTTAGTTAACCACCACCTTGAACTACTTCTCTTGCTGCCTAAACTGAGGGGAGACCTTATTGCTCTCTACAACTCCCTGCTCCCTGAAAGGAGGTTGTGGTGAGGTGGGTGTCAGTCTCTTCTCCCAAATAACCAGCGATAGGACGAGATAGAAAATGGCCTCAAGTTGTGCCAGGGGAGGTTTGGATTGGAGATTAGGAAAAGTGTCTTTACTGAGAGAGTGGTCAAGCGTTGGCACAGGCTGCCCAGGGAGGTTGGTGGGGTCATCATCACTGGAAATGTTCAAAAAAACATGTAGACATGGCACTTTGGGACATGGTTTAGTGGGCATGGTGGTGTTGGGTTGGTGGTTGGACTTGATGATCTTAAAGGTCTTTTCCAACCTTAATGATTCTGGGATTCTATTCTATGATTCTAAGAAGAAAGAAATGAACCTTGCTTTAGCCTGTGCAAACAAGACATAACTTGGATATTCTGATACCCGAAAATATTATATAGGCTTTCCAATAACTCAAAAGACTACCAGAGAGAGATTGTTATAGAAAACAAAGCTATTTGTTTTCAGAGGATGAAATACAATTAAAAAAAAAGTTGACACCGGATCATTAATTGCATACCTGCAACTCCTGCTCTATGAAAGACATGATGTGTTCCTATTAACGTTGTCTCTTCCATTGTATACAGTGATCACATGCAATCTGTAAAAGTATCATCTTAAACACCACAACCTATGCAGGTTTTGCTTTCACAATTTGTCATAAAAAACTCATGATGCATTTTCATACTTTTGTTGTTCTCAAGCAATAAACTGCGGTGGCCCCCATGTAAAGGCCAATGCAACATAGAAAATACGTCAGCTAAGCAGTAGCAGACAAACAAAATGCTTCTCTCTAGGGCATAAATTGCTTGCTTGCTGGCAATCTCAGGAAATGAAAATAAGGATTGAGAGAGATGTAAAGAATGACCTTATGCTTTACTTTTTATAACACACTGGGAAGATAGCATGGACAAAATTCCACTGATTCTGATCATCTCTGGCATCTTTAATAACAGAATAAAGGCTTGGTGTTTTCTGCAGCCTAAATATTTACATACAAAAATTAATGATGATTTTTTAGAATTAGAAAGACAAAGGAAGGACTTGTTTCCATAAAATGAAAATCATACTGGCTAATTGTACATGTATGCTATTTAGTAGCTATGATGAAAACACATAAGGCCATTTCTGCACTTCATCAGCTTCCATGAAGCTTCATTTCCCAATGAAAAATGCAGAGTTGTACCCAGTATAGCTACTGGTGTCTGATGGTATTACCCTTGTAAAACAGGTTGTCTGAAGGTAGGCCTTGTTCGCAAGGAATAAAGTAAGGGAAGAGGTTGAAGAAGGAAAAGGGAGGGGAAGATAGGCAGTTGGAGGCTGAATGGCTATTTAAGAAGAAAAAAGGGCAAGAGACTCTGAAGCCAGAAGCTATGATTTTCTCCTTAAGACACTCTGTTTATGTACGCATTTTCAGTGACTTAATATTTTAAGAACTGTGACACGCCAACGCTTGAGAATATTTTTCCATATCAGATAGCCTAAGTCAACCTGCTAAAGTTATTCCCCAAGGGCCAAATTCAGTCTGGTTGCATCACAGAAAGTCTGCTGAAGCTAGTCTGTACGCTGGTATTAGTAAAAGGGGAATACAGCTTGGAAAACATAAGTGTTTTCCATCTTTTCTCTTTTTGAAGCTGATGCTGAAGACTATTGGAATTCAAGAACTGTCCATGTTTAGGCCACATCCTGCAAAACGCATTAAAACATAACTTAATTCTAGTCATGTTGTTCACAAATTAAAATCAAGTGTTTTGTGGGATTAAGGTCTGTATTTAAGATTTAATAATCTATCATCATAAAAATTTATACAAATCTCTATTTTAATATCATAATTATAGAGACAATACCATGCTCGTAGTACTGGCTATGAATTTATTTTCATCACCAAGACACAAAATGAGAGCTAGGTCTGCCAGTTGCCTAGGGACCTAAATAACAATTTGCCTCTATAGTTTTTCCTTATTTATTCACTGTATTATCTCCTCCAAGTGCAAAGCCTGCAATCCTATAGGCGTATCAATATTGTACATACCGGGATCAACAAAACTACTTGTAGAATACCAGAAAACATAACAGATGAGAACATAGATCATATGGGTCATTTTCTCTCCCTCAAATGATTAAGCACTACTAAAGAAAGTTTCTAGTATGCCTACTGCACGTTGAACCGAATGAAAATGCTGTACTGAAAGAAACTAAAATCCTCTTTCTACTATTTTATATAATATATATAAATATATATATATAAAATATAATACTTTATAATTTTGCTGCCTCAAAAAAAAGGGGGGGGGAAGGAAATAAGGCTTAGGATGGTCCTTGGATACCCAGAAATTAGTATCAAGAAGTTTCTCTCTGGCTTCTTGCATTGAATTGGTGAGGTAAGCATGACGACATTCTAAATTGGTGAGGTAAGCATGATGACATTCTATCTGGTTTTCATCCCTTGTCTTAAAGACAGATGTGGAAATGCTAAATAGGGTTCAAAGAAGGGCCACAAAAATGATCTAGGTCCTGGAAAACAAGCATTAATGATGTAAGGTTTAAGGAGCTTAACTTACTCAGCTTAATCGAAAAGAAGGTTAAGAGATGACTTGATCACTGTGTATATCTACACACACCTTTAACGAGCACCAGATAGCGAAGGGCTTGCAACAATACTGACAGAAGTAGAACAAGATTTACTGCCTGCAAAGTTGGCAGGCAAGTTTTAAAACAACCACAATCACACAATTACCTAGTGATGAGGGTAATGGAGCAGTGGAACAGCTTATCAAGTGATGAACTCACCACCACCTGAAATATTCACAGCTAGTTATCTGCTTAAAAGACACTATTTCACACAGCTTCTGGGATAAATCGCGTGGCCTATGAATGTGTGGAGATTGACTGAGCTGGCTGGTTTTCATAGTCCTTTCTGATCTTAGATCTGTGAATCTGTAAGTTTTCCTGTTCATCCCTTTAATTCATGGATGTCGTAAGGAAGACAAAATTGCCGGCAGCTGCAATCAATAGGCTTGTAACACTTGGGGCTTTGTATCAGCACCCTTCAAATCTCACGTTTCAGGGTGTCACCTACCTGTTCAGCCATGGAACAGAGCAAGGTTAACCCTGGCCCTAACCCTTCAGGGTAGGATTGGCTAAACTTATTCTTTGGACTATTTGCCTACTTTTTAACTATCAGAGGTTGGCTAAAAAGGAAGGGAGTGGCCTGATAAAGCCTAAGAAATGGCAGACCAACTCATCTTTTTTGACGACAACCTCTGAGCAACCTGCTCTAGCTGAAGATGTCCCCGCTCATTGCATGGGGCTCGAACTTGGTGACCTTTAAAGGTCCCTTCCGACCCAAACCATTCCATGATTCTATGTCTGGCTCATCTTTCCACTTCGTATGATTGAGGTCAAACCGATTACCCGATTCTTCTTCTTCAGGCAGATTGTTGCGGGGAAGCTTTACTGTTCCTCAGGAGCAGGGCCACGGCTAGCGAGCCGGGAGCTCCAGGGTATTCTCTCCGACGGATGCTGCTGGCGCTCCTGCCTCCTACTTTGTGCTTGTGACGCAAGTTTTATCAAGGACCGAAACGCTTAAGCCTGACGAGATCCACAGCTTCAACGGAGGGCTAAGGGTGACGCGTGCTGCCTTGTGGTGTACGCGCAGGGAACAAAGAAACTTTCGTTCACCTCAGCTTTACGTAAGCGGGACCAGAGCGGGAGCCACGCGAACCATCACCTGTCCTGCCGCCAAGCTCCCGCGGAGGTTCCCCCACGTTAATCACGCTGTTTAATCGCAGCCATCTGTTACAACAGCCAGCTATGTGGCAGTCTCTCGGGGC
>NW_010550105.1:0-7961 GCF_000687285.1 Phaethon lepturus | reverse complement strand
GATGATCTTGAAGGTCCTTTCCAACCTAGTGTTTCTGTGATTCTGTGATTCTGTGACATGGCGGGGCAGGCGCGAGCACGCGGGGCAGGTGCGAGCACGCGGGGCAGCTCTGAGCAGGCCTTGCTTCAGCACCCCTGCCCCAATCCGGGGGTGTGATACTGGGGGTCCAGGTCACCGCAGCTCCAAGCTGTGCCTGTAGAGGGGCTGTAGATAATCTTTCCCCTACAGCCCATCTCCCGTTCACCAAGGGCATCTCCTCCCCACACTTCTCCAGACTGCACGTGTGCAGGGTAAAGAGTTCCTGCCATTAAGGAAGATGCTGCAGAAGTGCCGTGGGGAGACCCAGGGAAGCACAGGCATTATAACATACCTCTGGCTTTCAGTCTTTGCATTTCTTCTGCTGGAACTTCAATGAGGTCTTGCCTGTCTTCCTCAGAGCTCTGGACCAGGTATGCCTCACTGCTCAGCTCCTGCCTGCTCAGCTCCAGCTTCCTGACCTCCATCCCTGTGGAGGAGTAAAACCAGGCACTGAACCAGGGTTCAGCCCTCCTCCAGAGCTACTGCTACAGCAAAATACCACAAGGACATTATAACCCCAGCCAAGACTCACAGCAGCAGCAGACAGATCCCTTTCAGTGCAAACCGTGTGCATTTGGGCTTGGGTTGTCTCCTGCACCCAAAGGTTTCTTACAATCCACATTGTGAGAGATGACTCCCACACTGTGACACTTCTGAACGGAGGGTATGGGGAGAAGACTGTAAGGTTAGCAAGAGATGAGCCAGAGGAGGAGAGGTGCCAGGAGTGGACTTGCAATGGGAACCAGATGGGATGACTAAGCTGGGTCCTGGTGAGATGCCCTCCCCGAGCTCTGCCAGTGCCACTCACCGACATTCCCATGCTGGATCGTGATCTTTGTCCTCCCTGAGGTAAGCAGTGGGGCTAAGTGTGACACCATTCTGTCGCAGAGCTCAACAACAGCCATGGGCCCTCTGATAACCTGCAAACACAGAGAGCGCAATGGAAATCAGCACCTGCATCACCAGCTCACACTTCCCACAGGTCACAAGAGTTTTCTTAAATGCTTGGTCCTTGGCAGTAAAAGAGAAGTTGGGACTCAAAGCTTTTTCTTTGCTTTTCTTTGATTTCTCCAATAAAGGATGCTCCCAGTTCCTTCAGCAATGGAGACAAGACTGGCAATGAGGGAAACTTGCTGGTCTGTATAAAAACCCATTAAACCAGCATGGAAATAAATAACTAAATAACCATATGAAAGAAAGTACTGATTTTTTAGACCTGACTCTTGATTCTTGCAGAGCTGTAGAACAACCATCCTCTCTTCCTGGAAAAGGTTGCACCCAGAAATAGGCTCTGCTGCTGGAAGTGCAGCAGGTGACTGGCCCCATTGCTCAAGGTCCTGCGTGTGCTGGGCAGCACAAGTGCTACCCCGTAGTACACAAAGTCAAACCCTCTCTCCCTCAGCAGATACGTCTGCTGCACCAGCTAAACTGGGCCAGAGCTGGTTTTATGCCACTATCGATAAGCTGTGAGTAATTGTGGCCACGGAGACTTAAGCTAAGCGATGAGGTAAACTTGAACTATTCAGCATCTTTTCGTCTCTAGAGGTCCCTGGCTTGGTTCCTGGAGCACTGGCCAGGCCAGACGCTGTCACACATTTCCCAGAGACAGGTGGGGAGTGCAGGCCATACAACAGACACAAAAGACCCGCGTGAGAAGGGTAGAAACCAACGGAGAAATTCCTGATGGGGGTGGGATGATGGAAATCCCTCACACAAAGCCTGACCGTGTTTTGAACAGCGTGGGGGCTGATGAAAGATAGGTCCTTGGCAGCCCACCCATGGAAAATACAACAAACTGTAAAGTGAAGGGCATTGCCCTGCCAGAGACAGCAGGATGTTGGAGCAAGGAATCTACAAAGCACGGGGAATCTGCAAACTGTGTGTAGTCCCATAAATCTAGGCCAACAAAGTGGAGAAACTTGAAGAGAGCTGAGACTCTGGAGGTGTTTGAAAGGAAGGCACCACTTGACTGCACTTGTTTGCAGACGAACTTATTCGCACCTCCAACACATGAGGCATCAGTAAGGCAGCTGGCCCTTATCTGAGCTGGCCAAAAGTCTCCATGCCCATGTTTACAGCATTTTCACAAGCTCCAGAATGCGGCCAGAAAGGCTACATGTGACCATGCAAGGACAGTCCTGACCCTGTGGCCATACAGCAGGCCAAGGAGCTGCACACAGAACAAGATGAACAGATGTGGCACACAGCAGCCAGAGTGCTGGTGACACTGTTACCTGGCTGACTGATGACCACGTTTCAATATTCTGCTCTTCCAAGATTAACTCAGTCACTTCCATGTAGTACTGGCCCAATTGCTCCAACATCTCCAGCTCCTCTCCCTCCTGGACTTCCACATCAGAAATTTGCTTTAGTAATTGAAGCACCACAAGGAGGTCAGACGACTCCAGCACGGGTGTCTCTCCTTCTCTCAGAATTGTTGCTAAGACATCAAGAGCACCAAGAGCAACAGAGAGGTTCATGTCTTGGACATCACTTGTGAAGACGTTCTCAGGAATCTGCCATGGAAAAGATGGTTTAGTTCAGCGCAGAGCCCTGATTCTGCCTGATCATCAGCTATGCCTTGGCAATGCCCTGCATGCCCTCGCCGGTGTGAGGACACCTGCCTAGCCAGCCAGGCGTATCTTAGGGGAAGGAGATCTGCCTTGGCATTTTGAACTCTCTTGTCCAGCCTCTCAACCTCAGTGAGACGAGTCAACCTGAAGCAACACTTCACTCTGATCACAGCACGAGTTAAAGCTGTATTGGTCACACTCTCTGACAGAAGCTGAGAAAAGGCCACAGGCATCACTGCTGGCAAAGTGACCTCAAACACCAGCAGGTGCCAGCAAGTCCACCCCAACAGCTCCTGCCCGCTCCCCATGCCAGCCGCCACTGCTGGGGTCGCGGGACTCACCACAGTCCTCTCTGCAAGCACGTTCACACGGCCGACAAGCGAATGGCTGGATTCCAGCTGAGCTTTTTTCAGTTGCCAGTATGCATCTGAGAATAAAACAAAAGCATAACCATTGCTGTGATGTCTAGCAGCGTGGTTAGCACATGCCATGTTCAAAGCCTGGGGAACGGGCCTCAGATGGTGGGTAAGTTTGTAGGACAGTCAGGACGAGGAGACTTCACAGCTGTATTTTATTTCTAGTACAAGATCCCGTCTGGAGAGACAGTCTAACACTTCTTTTCTGCCTCCTCCCTGTGTCACCCTGGCCAGCGGGTCTGGGGGATGCCTGGACTGGGAGTCACGCTACAGCATTGCATCCAGAAGCCATGTAACATGTACAACCACTGCTTAACTGGAGAACAGCAAAGTAACCTGTCAGAGTGCATGCAACTGAAGCAAAGTCACAGCTACAGCAGCTTTTGCATGCCATCTCTTCAGAGCAGACACAAGGCCTCCACATCACTCCCATCAGCCTAGCTAGGACCTCCATGAGCGAACGCCGTGGAAGTAACGAATAAATAAATAACAGATGCTGTACCCTTTCTGTAGCGACAGATAAAAGGCAAAGACTGCAAACAAGATGCGTAACTGAATCCACCGCTGCCAACTTCAAAAACTTGGCATTCCTCAACAGGCCCTGTGGAAACACACACAAACAGAAGGGCCAGGTCCCCCAGAGACACTCCATCCCCAGCAGGTACTACATTTCCTGCAAGCAATCCACAAACCCCGTTGAAGACAAAAGCAGACTGCTTTTCTGCGCACTGCCCCTTAAGCAGCCCCCGAGCCGGCGCAGAGCAGGGTCTGGGCTCAGAAACTGCTCCCGACCCGCCTGGTAAACCCGCTCCAGAAGGAACTCGGAGGAGGCGGCAGTGCCAGGTCCAGAGTTTGTGATTTTAACGTCGCGCCAGCCTGGCTGGGAGACAGAATCCCTCCTCCCAGCAGAGCATCGGAGCCCCGGGCGTGCAAACCCCAGGAAACAGCACCACTGACGAGTAAGCCTTTTCTCCCAGTAGAAGAGAGCACCTGGAAATAGCCCAGGACATGGGAACAGCTGCCTTTGCCAGGGTCATTGCAGGGGTCTTCATGACCAAGGCTTTAGGGATCACTGTGCCTCTAAGTACGATTTGTAAACTGCCCAGCCCAGCTCTGAGTGTGCTTCTGCTTTCCACAAACCGCACCAAACTCCCTCTCTAAGGATGGGATCGGCTGCTCGGACTATCCCTGCGTGCTGAGCCACCGCTGCAGAAGGGAGCTGAAGAGCGAGGGTAATGAGACTTACCTGGGCAAAGAAACTGGGCGGTCATTTCCTGAACGGTGCTTTCAACCTCCAGAGCATTTGAGCTCCACCCAAATACAAGGTCTTGTTCTACTACCCAGCATGACCGAACCTTCTCAATCTGCTCCACGCTGAGGACTTTCTGCCAGATGTGCAAGTCAGTGATGTTCCCACTGAAGGACTCCTTCTCCCTGAAGGTGCCCCCCAGGGAATCTTGGTCCTGCCCAATTATGAAGGTCCCCTGGCCATAGATGCCCTGGGGGGCAGACGGCCCCATAGCACACAAACCGCTGGCAGATGCCCTCCTTTTACCATCGGCATAGATGGCCCAGGTCCCGTTTTCCTGCTGCCAGGTCACACAGAAGTGATGCCACTGTCTATCAGCACGGAACACAGGCAGGTATGGGGAATGGTGCCCGTGGACTATGAGAGCAAATCGAACAAAGCCTTCCTCGTCGACAAAGCCTCGGAGCTGGAACTCATTAATAAAAGCCGGCACAGCATAGGAGAAGATGGTAGCAATCTCCTGGGTCCTGGTGTCCCACTGGAGGTGGGAGCAGGCTGTGACAGCAGGCAGTGCTGGGAAGTCAGAGAGCACCTTCACATATTTTGTGTCTGTTTTGTGTCCGAATACCAGGACTGGTACAATGTGGTCCCCTAGAATGAGAAATTTCAGCCAGCATAAAGGAAGAAGCACAGGCCAAAGCCTGCTCCTTTTCCATTGGGATGAAACCATCATTTTAATTTGCCTCCTACTCAAGCGAAGAACTCATGGGCCCCACAGGCAAGGACATCCTGTAAGTGTTCAGCAAGGCTTCTGCTTCCCCCGTGCCTGGAGGGGATCAGGAAGGCAGGCAAGCTGAGATTGCATCAGCAAGTGTAATTTCCAGAGACTTAGTTTTCTAGCAAACAGGATTGCAAACAGTGAATATGGAAGGAACAGCATGTTCTCAAGCATCCCATGCTATAGCAACCAAGAGCGTAGTCAAATAAGACCTTTGAGGCATCTGCCACGCGGTGCCTCGCTGCTGGGGAACACCCATTCTCCTCATCCTGTCTCTAACATCACTGCTCTGCAGGACCCACAGGTCACAAATGGTGAGGCTGAGCAAAGCCAGACCTGCTTCACAGGGAGATGGTACAGGAGGACAGAGCAGAGGAGCCCCTTTGCAACTCCCTTCTGTCACAATGCATTAAAAAATCTTGACAGTGACCAGCTGATGGGCTGGGATCACTGTTGTTCACACTGCCAACTCCAGCTTGTGACTAGAGGTCTTAGGTGTTACACAGTGACAGTAAAAAACGAGCGGCAAATTTTCCAGTCAGATTAATTTTTCAGAATGAAAAAGATCCAGCAGTGAACATGTCTCCAAATTGTCCAAATGCGCTTATACTCACGTCTCCGCTTTGGTTTGGGCAGGACACCATCCCTTTCATTTAGCCAGACAGAACCTCTGATGTGGTGGGACTGCAGCAGTTTGCTAAAGGAAGCTTGCTCACTGTCTCGGGGTTCAACGAGCAACTGAGCAAAGCGTTGTTCACAGTATCTGTCTGCATGCCACCAGTCCAACGCAGTGGCCACATATTCGTACATGTGTCTTGAGGTCTCAATCGTGACAGGAACAAAACCTGGAGAAAGACACACACAATATGGAGAAACAGAAAGCCTCTCCAAACCACTTTTGTGCCACATACGCTACAGGGTCAGTCTCTTGCAGCATCCCCAGGCATTTACAAACACCGCCTGGTGCACCCCAGGGGAGCTGGAGGCAGGAGCTCATTTCCGCATCCAGCCCTGGGGATGTTCAGTGGGCACAGTGTGACAGAAAAGTCCAGACTATACTGGACCTAAAGCGAGGGACATCTGTGAGTCTGCTCACAAACTGGATCGCTGGCCTAGGGCTGGAGACGACACACAGAAAACCCTGCTGAGCTCAGTCCAAAGGAAACGCTGGCTGTGGTACGCCCAGGGATTGCCCTCAGGGTAGCTTGTTCAAAGCAGTTATGTACGAGCAAATTTTCTCATTGTATCCCCACCTCCCAGCTCCTCCCAGCTTCTGCATTTGCAGCTGCAATTCGCAAGCACAAAATAATCTGTTTTGTTTGCAGTTACAGCAGCACAAGGACTAGCAGCTGAGCAGTACTTACCTGATTTTAGACAACAATTTCATAGTCAACCAAGCAAATACTTAGCTATGCAAATATAATTTCAGTGACAAAACACAGTATCAGAAAAAGTTTCTTTACCTTTGTTTCTGCCACTGGACACCTTTTTATGCATTGTTTCTCTGCGCTGAATACTACTTTTAAAAACATGCAGAAGTGCTGATAAAAACACTAACCTTTAGAAGTCTGATTCTTGTCAAGGGCTGCAAAGGCAAAGAGACTCCTGGAGAGACTACCGACCTGTTGGAGAGGATGTTTTGTAACATTCATATAAAGCATTAATATTATCTCAAATACTCAAATTATAGAAGTTACCATAAAACTCACCAGAAAGCCGAAGAACCAAGAATCAGGTCTCAAGTCTCTACTAAACATGCTGACCAGTTGGAAAGCTTTCACTCCTTTCTAGAATAAACAAAATGTTACTAGAGATGCATTGCAGAGAAGCATTCTGCAGAAAGCTAGTTGTCAGACAAGGCTGCTTTCCTCAGAAAGTCTTGAATCAAAAAAGAGAGAACGACTCTCTCTGAAATCCCTGTCCTGGGTAGTATTCTATCAAAATAATTCTCCATTCTTCTTAAAGACCTCAAGGTTCAGTTTAAGAGTTGTTTCCAGGATATAGAACAAACTAATCATAAAGCATATACAGGTGTGTGATACTAGTAGACAGGTAAGTTAGCAGAGCCCCTTTATCTGCATTAACTAAATAAAAAAGCCATCATAAATTGCATTGTTAAACAGCGTCACATCACTGGCAGCTTTCCTAATTTCTTTTAAGGCCCGCAGGAATACAGCACCAGAACGGATCCTGCAGACCAGTAAATCCAGCCTCCGTGAGCAGTGCCCGAGAGCACGGCTCAGTACCACGGAGCCATCCCGGAGAGCTGCCCAACGCTGGGACGCCGTCGGTGAGCCCCCGCCGCACCACCTCTGCTCCGGCGGAGGGAAACCTGACTGCGTGGCCGTATAAAACCGAGTAAAGTTGTAGATAAGGGTATGTAAAGATACAAACATGGAAACTGGCACTGTGATCTCCAATGCAAACAAGTCCTAAAGCTGTCTCTCGGCACTGACACTGCCAGCCGTGAATAATCTCTTTGCTCTAGCTGGGGCTCTCCTGTGTGCGCAGCAAAAACACACATTTAAGCACTTTGCTGCCAAGGCACTAAGAAGATCAGTTCTGAAGCCTGGGCTCTAAATACATTCACAAGCAGTCTTCCAAAGTTCAGCAGTGACTTTACAAGCACAGAACACAGCTTCAAGCCCTCCAGGGAGAAGTATGTTTGGCTCTGCGCTCGTCTGATCGGTGAGCGATGGGAGCCACAGGCAGCTGCCCGCAGAGCCTGGCGCTGCGTTAGCAGAAGGGCCCCACCAACCTCCCGCTCCTCGCCCTGTGCCTGAAGCCCAGGTCTTCCCTTCTCTGGGGTGGTCCTTGGAGATGCCACCACAGGGAATCTGGAACACAGTCTTGGCAGAGAAGTAGGG
>NW_010550104.1:2606-2844 GCF_000687285.1 Phaethon lepturus | reverse complement strand
GCATCCCCAGTCCCAGGCTCCCCATCCCAGGAGCCCTGATCACCCTCCCTGGCACCAGGACTCCGGGGGCAGCAGGGGGACCCACCCATGGGTGTCACGATGTGCAGCCAGCCCATGCCATGCACCAGGCGAAGCCCCAACAGTGGCAGAAAAAGCCACTTACCAGGGTCAGGGTCCGTTGGGGAGCACGAGCCCTAGACAGCAGGCCACACGATGTCCATCCCCGCTGCCTCTGGCC
>NW_010550104.1:2203-2472 GCF_000687285.1 Phaethon lepturus | reverse complement strand
TGGCTCGCCCCCACATCTGAGCACTGCCGATAAGGGGGTCCCCCCAGGACAAGACACCTCACTCATCGTTGGTGCAGACGTAACCCTCACACACACACACACACACACACACACAAACGCTGAGGAAGCGGGGAGCTTGTGACTGAGGCTGAGCAGATGCAGCCTGGTTTGCTGTCCCTGTACCAATTGCTGCCCGAGCTGTGTTGAACAGCTCTCTGAGACAAGAAGCATTTTTTTAAGCGGGCTGACGTTGGCTGGGAGATACCAAT
>NW_010550104.1:1272-1758 GCF_000687285.1 Phaethon lepturus | reverse complement strand
GTGCATCCCCAGCTGCCCCACACCAGCCTGGTCGAGATGGTCACTCAGCCCCCTGACACCCTCCTGGGATGGGGTACCACTATCTGAGGGGGTTGTGCTTTCCCTTTCAAGAGCTGCCAGCTTTATCTGGGGATGATTTGTGGCACAAAAGCCTCTGAACCCTCCTAGGAACAGCTTTTAGCCAAGCTTGGGATTAGCGCTGAAGGTTAAAGCTGCCCCACACCAGCCTGGTCGAGATGGTCACTCAGCCCCCTGACACCCTCCTGGGATGGGGTACCACTATCTGAGGGGGTTGTGCTTTCCCTTTCAAGAGCTGCCAGCTTTATCTGGGGATGATTTGTGGCACAAAAGCCTCTGAACCCTCCTAGGAACAGCTTTTAGCCAAGCTTGGGATTAGCGCTGAAGGTTAAAGCAGAAGGGCCTGGGCAGTGAGGGATGGCTGCCCTACCCCTTGGCCAGGCTGGATACCGGGGGGCATCCCCTGGG
>NW_010550104.1:904-1119 GCF_000687285.1 Phaethon lepturus | reverse complement strand
GGTGCCACACAGACCTGCCAGCCCCACGGAGGAGAGGACATGCGTGTATGTGTGCAGTGATGTGCAGGCTCAGGAGGCCTTGGTAGAGCAGCGAGCAGCAGGATGGGGAGATGTCACCTTTCCCATGCAGAGAGTGTGGGGAGCATGGGGTGAGGGCTGTGGGATGAAGGTCCATTTGATGACTGAAGCTTGCTGGCTCCCACGAGATGGGCAGC
>NW_010550104.1:392-709 GCF_000687285.1 Phaethon lepturus | reverse complement strand
GCCCCAGCCTCCAGAGCCCATGCAGTGCCCTGCTTCCCCAGGAGTGAGCGGCTGGGGCAGGGCAGCCTCAAGGGTGCTCCCAGCACCATATTCGGGGCAGGTTTGCAGCCTGCGCCATGAACTGGTGCCAGGCTGGTCCCTGACCCCTGATTGCTGCTCCTCACCCTGTGCCAGCCCTGCCTAGACCTGTGGGCACTGACACTGCTCCCACAATACCAATACAGACCCTTCCCACTCCCCCACGTCTCAGCCAGGAATGAGCTGAGACCGTTCTCAGCTCATGTCACCCACAAGCAGAGCCAGGGGTTGGGAACGAC
>NW_010550104.1:0-260 GCF_000687285.1 Phaethon lepturus | reverse complement strand
CTCCATCGGCTGCGGGAGCCTTGCAGGGAGCCTCCCATCGCCCTGCCCCGGCCCAGCGTGCTTCTCTGTGCTTCATCCTTCCCCAAGGATGCTTCCCTTTAGGGTGAATCATATTTTGCGTTGCTTGGCCTGGGGAGCACAGTGGAAAGGTGTTAGGATGCGCGTGGGGTGGAGAAAGTGGAGGCTAGCTGTAAATGGGGCCGGAGGAGAACATCTCTGCAGACAAGCCCTGGCCCCAGAGGACTGGGGAAATGGGGAGG
>NW_010550103.1:5357-10751 GCF_000687285.1 Phaethon lepturus | reverse complement strand
CGCTGGCGGCCGCGAGGACCCTTCAGGCCCCTGCTTGCCCAGGGGGTGGCCAGTGCCATGTCCGCGACAGTACGGGTCCGTCCCAGCGGTGCTAAGGTACCGTCAGCTGCACGGGTCCATCCTTGCAGGCCGTGGGGCAGTACCAGCCCCCAGCACCAGGCAGGGGACGGTGGGCTGGGCCGGCCCAGCCCAGGGTCAGGGCTCCTCGTCCGTGATGTCCAGGATGCTGCCCAGCAGCGCTGTGAAAGTGGGGCGCTCCTCGGCCTTCTGCCATGCGAGAGGGGGGAGCCCTGCAGGAGCCTGCTGGCTTGCCCCACTGCTCCCTGCACCCCGGGGTACTCACAGACCTCTGTCAGCACCTCCAGGGCAGCTGGGGGTGATCATCGAGGGTGAGAGCAACTTACCTCATGCCAGCAGCTGTACATGATGGCATAGACCTGCTCTGAGGCCTGCTGTGGCCGGTAGAGGCGCAGGCCTTGGATGACGTGCTCTGTCGTCTCACTGTTACTAAACCTCTCGTACGGCATCTTTCCCAGAGAGTAAACTTCCCACATCAGAACACCTGTTACAGGAAATGGCAGGGACAGTTCATGGCATGAGAGCGCCTGTGCCTCAAGCTGGTTTGCAGAGGAGCTCACTGTTGTTGGGACACCCTCTCTTCCTGACCTCCAAGTCATTAATGCCATGCTCTTACCAAAAGCCCAGATGTCAGACTTGCTGCTGAACTTGCTGTACAAAAGCACTTCAGGGGGAGACCACCGCACTGGAAACTTTGACCCCATGGAGCTTGTATACTCATCATCTAGAACATACCTGCAGCAGATAAACGGGTCAGGGTGCCTGTCTTGGATTTGACATTTCATTCCTCCATACAACCGACCAAGCCCAAAAGGAACAGATGGCTCTCAGAGTGACCAGAAGTTGCACTCCGCATGGGTTTCAACAGGCAGAAATGTCCCTTTGCAAACAAGTATATGAGTCAAGATTGGGGAAGGGATAGGGTGACACAGAAGCGTAGAAAAAAGGGGATGTGGAGAGAAAGCTGCAGCCAGGAGCCCAGAGGTGCAGGAAAGAAGCAGCAAAGAGAGGGGAAAAAGGGACAGGGGAAGTAAGAAAGGAATGGTGGAAAGTGGAGAGGCAGAAGGTTGAGCCAGATAGATGAAGCAGAAAGACAGGAGAAGACACAAGAAAAGCAGAGCTGGAGTGATGGTGGGGAGAAAGACTGAAGTGCAGAAGAGACTGAAGGAGGACATAGGGGATTGAGACAGGAAGGTGACACAGATGTATCTACCAGACCTGGAAAGGCCAAAATCTGATACTTTCACAATTCCTTGATCGTTCACCAAACAGTTGCGAGCAGCCTGTGGATGGAGAGATGAAGGCAGTCACTCCTACCTGCTCGTGCCTCTCCCATCTCCCTGTACCATCTAGAACTTCATCTTGCCTCCACCCACTTAAGACTTTGCCTCACTTTGTCCTGCAGGTTCACCTGGACTCGGGCAAGCTACAAAGTCCTCAGCCAAGATAGCAAGAGAGGCCTCCAGGCATCCAGCTTATCTATGGAGGGGCAACTTCCCTGGCAGGATTTTGCCTGAATAAAGCAGCACCAGGAGGCGATTAGGTACAGCACCTACCAGGATTGCAAGCTGGCAATGCCAGCCCAAGGCCTGACAAACTGCAGGCTCAACTTGTCAGGGGGGTCGAGAGGCCCATTTTCATGTCTGAGCCAGTGATGCTGCCTGTGCTGCCTAATGCAAACCCTGCTGTAGCCACAAATGCATTTCCTGTCCCCTGGAAAACTACCTAGTCCTGCCCATTCTGCAATTTCTGCTATCTCACTGCACAGCAGTGACTTCAGAGCATCCCGCCCATGCTCAGGTGGGCAGGGAAGCTGAGGGATGTTCTGCAGAGAAGACTGCAGAGCTGCCTCTCCTCATGTTGATGAACTAGATGGACCTTGTCTAGGTAATGTTGTGGCTGTTGCTGAGCTGGAGCCACAGCCCTACCAGGTCTCGGTGCAGGAACTGCTTGGATTCCAGGTACTCCATAGCTTCACAGACGTCCTTGCACATCTCCAGCAGCTCGGCAGGCTGGAACCGCCGCCGAGTTTCCCTCAGGAAGTTCAGGAGGCAGCCGTTGGCCATGTACTCAGTGATGATGAAGATGGGACGCTGCTTAGTGCAGACCCCGTAGAGCTGCACCAGCTTCTCATGAGACAGGTTCCTGTGTTGGGGGCAAGAAGGGTAATTCTGAGCATCTAGAAGGCCAAGTAGCAAAACAAGCTTCTGTGAATAAGGACAGTTTGGGAAGGGAAGGTTCTTGTGGCCCAGCCAACAATGGAAAAGCTCGCCAAGGAATCAGCACAAAGGCAGTAGGTTCTTGGATGCATTTTGCAGAGTGTGAGGCTGCCTGAGACTGTCCCTGCACACCACTCAGGAATGCAGCCATTCTGGCAAGGCACATCCAGCACTGACCTGCAGGCTGCTCACCACTTACATCATGACTTTGGCTTCGTCGATAAACTCATCCTCTGACATGGAGCCCTCCCTGATCATCTTGATAGCAACGTTGTACTGGCCTCTCCATTTCCCGTACTTCACCACGCCAAACTGCCCCGTCCCCAGTTCTTTCAGGAAGGTCAGATCCTTCGGGTCAATCTCCCACGACCCTAGGACAGAGACTGTGAGTGTAATGTGGGTGCAGGTGACCTCCCTGCAGGGTGCTCCCAGTCATCAATCTAGCAAGCCCAAGAAGAGCTCACAAGCATGTGCTGCCTGAAAAACTATCCCAAAAAATCCATGAAATCCAAGACCTGTTACTCCAGGGGATAGGGAGCAAAGTAGCTTGTGGCGTCTCTTGGTCAGTACTAGAGGGCCAGCAAGTGCTGGGAAGTCAGTCATAAGAAGGCTATGAGCCCTGCTGCTGTGGAACAGCCAGGATCCCAGCCCCAGAAAGTTACTGCTGGTAGAGATGGGCCCTGCAACCCAGGGAACCATGAGGTAGCCCAGGCCAGCTTACCATAGCCAAGGCCAGCTGTGGAAGGAGCATTTTTCTGGTGCTGAGACACAGGGTACTTCAGTCTGGATATAAGCCCTGAAACACAAAAAGGTAGATTGCCACACTGCGCTTACCTGCCACGTTCCAGCAGGGAACACAAGCCTCCTGCCTTCGGTGCAGGAAGGTGAGGTTACTGTCACGTCAGCAAAAACACTGCTGGCCTCACTCTGTCCCCCAAACACTGACCAGCAGAGTTGTGCTGATGGTACGTGATGAGCTCTGGGATGGTGTTGAACAGGTGCTTTTCTGCCAGGTAATACTGATTCTGGGGGGTGCAGCATACAACATAATGGCGGATCATGCCTTGGGGGTCTCTGGAGAGATAGTACATGGGGTCAGTGGCATGGGGAGGACAGGCAGAGGGTGAGGGGTGCCTGGAGGGGCCCTCTGAGGTAGAAGCAAGCTGTTCGTAGATCCACTTACACAGAGGACTTGGCATAGACGGAGACAGTGTATTTCCCTGTCTTGCTGGTAGAGTCTCGGACAATGAAGCCCCCTTCCTTACCCTAAAACAGAAAGGGGAGAGAGGATGGGGTGGTTGTGGGGAGGCGTGACTGTAACAGGCAACACTTCAAGTGAGTGAAGATCATAGCATGGATGGAGAAGGTGCGGTAGGTCACAGGAGTCCTACTTCCTGGCCTGGCCTGGGGGGCCACCTCCTGAAGTGCCTGCCAGGAGGAGGTTATGTTGGGGTAGGGATGGTTCCTGGGGCTGTTGAGGTGACACTCCCCTCCCAGTGCAAGCCAGAGTTGGTCCCATGCTGGACACAACATGACAGCAGCTCATGGAGGCCTGGTGTGTAGAAAGGACCCAGCCTCGGAAGCCAATACTTACCTCCTGTTTCAGCAGTTGCTCCGCTTGGCTCCGAGTGATATTCTTTGAGTACCACCTGGAAAAGGGACACAGTCATTAGGGAGATAACCTCAGCCACCACTGTCCCCAGCCTGGTCTGACCCTGGCCCAGCCAGGACAGGCAGTGCAGGGAGCAGGGCAGGGATGGCTGTCATGGGGGCAGAGGCTCCCGAAGGGTGTGCAAGAGGGAGAGCAACCAGCCAGGCTAGGCTCACAAGCTGCATAGGTTAACTGAATGTAAAAAGTCTCTGACCAAGCGCAGCTTGACGCATCCCTGCATCTTCTCTTACTCACTCAAAGATCTCCAGGGAATTGCTGGTTTCAGTGACATAGTTGCTGGGGATGTATCCTTCCCTCCTGCAGAAGAAAAGGAGCTGGTCACACTCTGATGGAGGAGGCCAAGGGGAAAGCAGGTTCCCATGTGGGTTCATGCTTGGGGAGGGCTGATACTGCAGCCTGCTTTAGTCTCCCTCACGCTCCTCATGTTCCATCCCAGGCAGGCAGCCTGTCCTAACACCCACGAGGCTCTTCAGGTGTGTTTGCCCACCAGTGCCTTGGCACCGGGAAAGGGCACCACTGCGGGGCAAGTGCTGCAGGCAGTCGGAGCTCTTACCCATTCTTGTCACGGGCTTTCCACCAGGGCAGATGGCTTTCCTCCAGGATGAAGTACTCCTCGCCCTTCTGCAGTTGCAGGTCCTGCGCGTTCATCGGCAGGTAGTTGTAGAGGGCCACCACCTTCTTCATCTCGCCAGCTGTGCTGGGGGCCGGCTCGGGGGGCAGGGGCTTCATCACCATCTTCCCCAGAGCGAGGGAGAGCGTGGGACATGGTGAGGCTGGCAGACACAACTGTTTCCCAGGCGAGACCCTCCCCAGGCCTGGCAGGGCAGTGGGCTCAGGCTAGGTCAGCGCAGCGTTTGTGTCAGCTCTCACGTGTATCTCTACCAGGACACCAATCTCCCCCCAGCGCTTTTTATTGCAACATTTCCTCCTTGGACACCCATCCTCACAAAAGATAAGTTTTTTCTCTACCTTGTGACTTAACCCATGACACCTCCACCCTGTATCAGGGCTTCTCTATCCTCCCAGCTCCCCCTGAGGAACCTCAGGGTGAGATCATTTGACTTTCCTCCAAGCCTTTGGGCTCCATCCCCTAGTTCAAGCTCCTTCACCCTTAGGGCATCATCTTGACAACTCTCTCCAGAGCAGAGCCCTGGCCTGTACTTCTCTGAGCAATGCCCTGTCAGTCATTGAACGTTGGCTTTTCCCAGGTAGACCTTTCCTTAAACACCTTAGAGCAAACCCACATGCTGACACTGGCCCCTACCTGGTCTTCCTCAGGAGTGGGGGGAAGAGGCTTCTTTGTCTTGCGATGCGACCGCCCAACTTTTAAACCTTCAGAACAGAAAATGGACTAAGGTGCGAAGAGATCCTCAGTGTCACACCGCAGTGGTCCCCAGGGTCTGGGGACAGCGCAAGGGGAGGGTG
>NW_010550103.1:3482-5326 GCF_000687285.1 Phaethon lepturus | reverse complement strand
CCTGCTCTCCAGGATCTGGCAGCCCATGGCATTCTTGGCCGTCTGGGAGCAACAGAGGTACTGGCCATCGATCCAGAAGCAGGGATGATACTTCTGTACCAGGTCACTGTTGTACCGGATAACTGTGGCAGAGGAGGGGAGACATGCGTGACCCAGGGCTGTGTCCCCAGCGTGCTGTGGAGAGCTCTCCGCTCCCTAAATGCCCCATTAAATCATTTCACAGCTCGGCTGTGCTACTGATACACAGTCACATGTGGCCCTGCTGCTCGGGTTTCCCTCAGGTCATTGCTTGTGTTCCATCATCGCTGTAGCTTTGCAAACTTTGTGCCACAAAACCACTAGCTCGAGGAGGGCCAGGCCTTTCCTCTCTGATTTGATCAAAGCTCTTCAGCAGCTCTGCAAAGGGACACGAGCATGCTTGGAGGGCCAGGTCCTGCTGTGACAGTCCCTCCTGCCAGCTGAAACATCCAGCATCCCCAAGGCTGCTGAGGCCCACAGTTCACAGCTCTTTTGAACTCTTTTTCAGAAGTGGGGAGGAAGGCCAGTGCTGTGCCTGGCTTGTCCATGGGGAGAGCAGGGTAGTGCCACCATCCCCCACCTGCTCAGAGACCTCCCTTGCTGGGAGACTGTTCCCTTGCCAGGCAGGTGCCAACTGGCTTCCTCATACTTCTCCCCAAACTACAGGGACAACTGGATGTGCCTATGCACCACCTCCACACGGTGCTGGCCCACAGCAGCTTCACGGAGTGAAGAGAGCCCCTTCTCTGGCAAAGCAGGATGAGGGCATCCCGGCAGCAAAAGGCCAGCATTTTCTCTCCCCTTTTCCCTGTGGATTTTACCCTGGCTTCAGCTGCCACAGCAACCTCCCTCCCATAGCAGGGAAGTGGGAAGAGGGCTGGCTGCCTGCTGGAGCAGAGCAGCAGGGCTGTCATGAAATAACCAACTTCCCTGTTATCAGCCTGCTTTGCTTCCGCCTCACTTGGGCAAACTTCCTTGTGTCAATTCGAGCAGCTAATCTCTTCCCACCAGCACAAAGCCACAGAAAGATACACATGCACCAAGAGACACATAGGGGCAGCTCCAGCACATTTCAGCTGACTGCAAGCACCCAAACCCCTCTGCACAGTGCTGCTGCAACACACTCTCAGCTTGAGGAGGTAGCACTCACACAGCTCAGCGTTAGGTCAGCAGCACTGAGCAAGGCTCGGGGTGGGTTGCAAGAAACGCTCCCTGGCTTCCAGCAGGCTTTTTGTCTGTGTTTCCTAAAGCACTGGGGGGGCTCTACCCTTGCCTTGCATGTCAGTACAGCTGCGTGGCCACATCTGCTATCTCCTCTTGCCCTCAAATAGCTTCTGAGCCTGCTTGAGGTAATTTGGAGCAGGCTTGTGAGGGCAAGAAGCCTCAACCAAGGTGGCTGAAGTGCTACAGAGGTCAGAGGGTAACAGAGGTGAGGGTCCATCCCCCCAGAGCAGGAGTGGCTGGTGTCAGCTCAGGGATGTTAGGGATTGTGCATGGGGGGAAAGGCCTTATGAGTGCGCTCGTCATGAGAGATGTTTCTGATCAGTAGTTGCTCTTCCGTAGACATGGGATAACGTAACCACGAGATAGCGAACAGCCGGAAACCTGGTGCTCTGGGTCATACCGCATGCACAACCGATTGCTTGTGTTTGCTTTCCCAGGGAGCCGCAGAGCCCCCAAACTCACCACTCTTTAGCTGATGGATCCAGCGTTTGCGCAACTCCTCCGTCGGGGAGAAGACGTAGAGGGGCCCTTCGTCATATACCACCTGCAGGACCACATGCCTCAGCGCCTCGGCTGGGGGTCTCCCGGGGAGGATGGGGGGA
>NW_010550103.1:0-3451 GCF_000687285.1 Phaethon lepturus | reverse complement strand
GGGGACCCGGGGTTGGGCCCCCCCCTGAGCAGCCGGTGCAGATCACAAGCCATGCCTGTGTTTGCTGGCCCCGCACCATGCTCATGGGACCATGACGGAGAGGTTATAAATAAGCCCCCTCCCCCGAGACTTTCTACTTCCTTCTCTGACTTTCGGTGTGTCAGGGGCTGCACTGGGTGCCAGCAGAGGCAGGCAGCTGGGTTGGGGGCTGAGCGGGCAGCCAGCAGACAGCATCCCTCCGGCATCTGCCAGCAGACTGAAAGGGGCAGGACAGAGCTCAGAACCAGGTTTCCATCTAAGGAGCCCCCTTAAATAGAGCTGCCCAATTCCCTGGGACTCAGAGGCTCACCTGCCTGCCCCACGCAGCGCGGACAGCAGCAGGGCATCCCCAAACGGCTAAGCGACACCTGGCACTGGGGCAGTGATGCTGTCCCCCAGACCCTCCTGGGGCCCCGCTGCAGCGCCCTGCAGCGGGGCAGAGTGGACCAGCAAAGGGGGTGCAGTAAGGACTCACCTGGAAGGGGTAGGGGAACCGTTCGATGATTGAGATCTGCTCCATGTTGTTGTAATCCTCTCCTTTCCTCTGGAAGAGAGAGGCAGAGATGGATGCTGGCACCCCGCTGCTTGGGTGCTGGCATCTCCCCTGGGATCCACAGGCTTTGGCATTCCCCTGCTCCCCCTGCCCTGCATCAAGCTGGACCCCTGGTATGGTACGGGTTGTAGATGCGGAGCACCCCATGCCAAGCAGGGCTGTTCCCCACTCCTACCACCCCAGGGCAGGGTAAGTCTCCCTACTTCCCCAGCAAGGGCACAGGGGGACACAAGTGGGGACCCTGGGACCTTCCTCACCAGGACCTGCCGCTCGGGGGGAGGGTTGTTTTCAGGCACCACCGTCTCCACACAGGTGATCTTCTCAATGTCCACTGAGCCCTTCTTACTGCCCCGGCGCTGCAAGAGATGGGGTTGGTTCAAACGATCGCCAAGGGTGAGACCCAGGGAGACTCAAGCCAACCACTGTCCCCATCCAACCACCCCTTAGGCTGGGTGCTGGCGAGGGACACCTGGTGACCCATGGGCACAGCCCCTGTGGCTCTGGGGCTGCCGACTCACCCCCCGCTCAAAGTCATACTCATAGTAGGACAGCTTTCTCTCTTAACAGGCGCTTCTTGAAGTTGAGGGGAGATGTTTTCTTCTTCTGCTGTGAGCGCTTCAAGAAGATGCTCTCCAGGATGACACTGGCCATGTCGGCCTCACCAGTCTCCTCTGCGCCGTGCTCGCTGGGTTGCTGTGGGCAGGACAACACCAGCGCGGCACTTGATCAGCTGAAAACCTGCCCACCACTGGACCTCACTCAGGTGCACTCTCCTCCCTGCCTGAGGGGCAGCCAGGGGGTGCTGGGACCCCCAACGGGGGAAATCAGCTGCAGAGGTGTGCGGGCAGGTCAGTGTGGGGTACTTGCGATGTGACCTCTTGCTCTCCTGTCCTCTCCGACACCAGGCTGAAGACCAAGCCACCACCCAGCTGACTTCAGCTCCCACCAATTGCTGGAGGGGCTCCTCAGATGTGCAGACAGGCAGGCGGACACAGACAGCTGGAGAAGGAGTGAGCTGGGGAGGCTGCAAGAAGCATAGCCCCGGGGGAGGAGCACAGGGCCTGAGCAGCAACACCCGGGGCAGGCTCCCTCCTCCCCTCCAGCTTCGTGCGTGTGTGTTTGTGTGGGTCGTTTCCTCCTGCTGCACCGCAGGCACTTCGTGGCAGGGATGTGCTGACTTGGCAGTGTGCAGAGGATGGCCACAGGAGGCCAGTCCTTGAAAAATTGTGGGTAGGTCCTGGCCCTGAATAGCCACAGTGCCATGCTGCCGAGGGCACGGAGTAGCCCTAAAGTCATCCTTCCCTTCCCCGTCTGTGGAGCCTGCAGGAGTGCAGGGACAATGCTCAACCCCCTTTCCTCCTCTGTGAGCAGCAGGGGGGCCAGGCTCAAAGGGCTGCCTACAGCCAGCAACCAGGGGGGTTAAATCCTCCCCCAGCCCTCCTCAGTGAAGCTCTCCTCCTGAGCCTCTCCAGGGATGGTCTAGGCAGTAAAGGGCTCAGATGAGAGCCCCGTGTCCCACTGGTGCCCGGCCTTCAGGGGCTGGAAATCCGCCCTGGCCCATCTCTTGAAGCAGCCTGTCCATCTCACCCTGTGCCCCTCCATGCTGCACCTGGGCACTGTGACACCCAGGTGGTTCTAGCACCCCACAGCGCTGGGGGTGTGGGCTTCTTCCCTGCAGGCTGTAAGCAGAACCTGACTCCAGCTTGGACCTAATGAGGAGCTGATGAGCTACATGGAGCCACTGCTGAACTGTGATCCCCTCGAGACCTCCTGCATGTCTCCTGCCCCAACCAGTCCCTGCACTGCTCCCCCTTCACCTCCACCTTGTTCCCTTTTTTCTCCTACAAACACAGCTTTGGAGGGCAACTTGGGAGAAGCTGTTTCCCTCCTCTGCTGCCCTCAGCCCACCTCCTCCAGGGGAGGTTCAGAGGTAGGCCAGAGCAGGAGGGCTCCCATTGCCCACCCCAGCACAGGCACAGGGGCTAAGCAGAGGGGCCCTGGGCTCCAGCCCATCCCGGCTGCAGTGCCGGGTCCCCAGAAGCTTTACCTGGAGTTGCAGTAGCTGGGTCACCACCAGCAGTGCCAGGCAGATGGGACACGTCCTCACTGTGTCCTCTGGTACAGTGCCACCAGAGAGGAAAGGAAGATGAGTATCTCAAGAGGGCTGTTCTGCCCCACCATGGCACAGCTGCCCTGTCCCCAGCACAGCCCCCCTGTCCCCAGCACTGCCACAGGCCCCGCTCTGTCCCTGCCTGTCCTTTGGGGTGGTGGGTGCCCTGCAGGACTCCCCCCCACAGCCAGCCATCACTGCTGTGCTCTGACAGCAGAGGTGGTGAGTGGGTGGAAGCATGTCCTGTGTGTGTTCCCCCCCAGCTAATGTGACTTCCTACCACTGTCACACCTCAGCCAAGCGTGCTCTGACACCACCACCAGGCCCAGCACACACCGCTGGCCCTGTGCCACCAGACGCTGTGTCCCACCATGGTCCCGGGGCCACCACCCTGCAGGCAGGCTCCCTGGCCCCTGCCCGTGTCCTGCTAAGGAGCTGAGCCTGCCTGCCACCGCTGGTTGATGGGGGTTCGGTGAGGGGCTGGCATGCACAGGGCAAATGCGAAGGGCGACAGCGTGTCTGAGAATGACAAACTCCCTAGCCTCTGTGTTTCAGGTGCACCCTGGGGGGTGACAAAAATGAAGGGTGAGAGGGACAGATGAGGGAATCTCCCACATGGGAGAGACTCAGGAACAAACCCAGAGCTGCACCCGAGCAGCACCTACTGCAAAAAGCATGAGCAAAGAGTTGTTAAAGGCACTGTCAGCAACCTGTCCCCCTGCTCTGGAGCACCCTTGGGATCCCTGGCA
>NW_010550102.1:13877-16964 GCF_000687285.1 Phaethon lepturus | reverse complement strand
CGGCAGAGCCCGCCTGCAGCGGCCCTTCCCCGGGAGGTTTTTCTCTGCCCCCAGCAAGTTACAGCTGGAGGACTTTTGCAGGAATAAATGGCGGGGGTTGTTTTTAACAACACTCAATCATAATTTGTGGAATCGCTTTCTGAGGCCGTGCCAACATTTAGCACCGTCACTGCCCTGGGGCACAGAGAAGCTCTTTGACTGAGCGGTTTGCCAGGCAGTGGGTAAAGCAGGACTCTCCTCTGCCTGTTTTGAACCTGCCACCAACTAGTTGCACCTTTCCATTACCTGTAGGGCAAGTATTACAGGCTTTCTAGGACTGTTTTTTGCTATTCATTTGCTTTCAAGCAAGGGTTTGGAGAGAGACGCGTGTTCTTGTGCCCTCAATGAGCGCTGGAGGAACCCTCCTCCTTCACTGACCAAGGGTCAAACTTTGGAAACAGGCGAAGCAGATGTTGGATGCAGACACTGAAAGGGGAGAGGAAAGAGGAGGGGGAAAGGGGAGCAAAACAAAGCAGGATCGAGATCCTGTTGCCCTCTCTCAATGCACCCAGTAGTTAAGCACCAGGGAGGCAGAAAAACTGCGAAAGGCAGCGGGCAAAGCTGGTAAAAACAAACAGGCACACCCTGCCTGTGAATAAACTTGGGCTGCTAGTCAGAAGATTTCCAGTCACGAGAAGAGTGAAGCTGGGGAACAGCTTTTGGAAGGAAGAGCAGGGACAACAATTACTACAGTTAAGGTGGAGATTGCTTGGTTTGTGCAGTGCATATGGTGGTAGCCAGTAGTCACAGCAGATCCTTTTTTGGTACCTACACACAAGACCTTTTACAAAGTCCTATGTTGTTACAAGACAGATGAATCCACAAACCTGGCTACAACTGAAGGATTACAGTTGAGCAGAGCAAGAAGCTTCCATCAAAAACATGTTGTCAGGAGAACATCTGCTGTTGCAAGATAGCTTCTTTGATGACATGTCATATTTGAGATATAAAGGGGAGTTTCAAGATGTCCGAGGGGAACCCAGAACCTGGCAGCAATTCCAAAATGAGATGCAGTCTTACCAGCATAAGTGTCTATTCTGCCACCGAATCTGATGCTGAAAAAAGCTTGTGGCAAAACAGCATAAATGTTATATGGGTCAGTAGCATAGGTATTTCTTTTGTTTATTAGAAAGTGAAATGAGTTGAATAATTTTTTGCCTGTTACTATTATTTATGTGCGTGAGTGTAAACATGCAGTCACTTGAGCTTTCTGGTTAGGCTGTTACTGCTCCAGCCCAGCAAACTAAACACACAAGGTCAACAGAGCACCACGCAGACAGGTAAAGGGGGGGTCGATGTGTGTCTACAGTTACAAGTAAGAAGGCACAACGTGAGATGCCGAGACTTGCCCGAGCTGCAGCCAGGAGTGAGACTGCAGGCAGGGAGCCGGGACGCAAGGAGAGAGCTGCCACCCGGCCAGGAGGGCGAGCAGTCCCGGGGGTGACCGTCACCAAAGGTACATGGAGTTGGTTGCACAGGTCTGGTCTGTTAAGAAGACAACAACAACAAACTTCCCGAGTTGACAGGGCTGACAAGTGGGCTGCTGTCTGGATGTGCTGGACACTGAAAGGCTCACACCTGAACTCATAATTAAGGGTAACAGGGACTGATTCCCAAATTGTCTGATTTACTCAATAATTCTTACTCGTATCCAGCACCGTGTTTAGGGGTGGTCCCTGTCACTGTCTAAATGCTGTCCCCTCTCTCAGGAGCCCAGATCCACTAGCTACATCCCAATTCACTGGAGTGAATTGAGGACTGCCGTTTGGCCACGTTGCTTTCACTTCTGCAAATATATTCTTGTAGTGTCCTCAAGCAAAGAGTGACGGGAAGGCATCATGACGCTAACAGCCTCAAGTCTTTATTTTTGCATTTTACTGCATTTATTTATTTTTATTGCATTTTAGCATTTTTAATATTGCATTTATTGCATTTTATTTTAAAATGCATTTTAAATGCATTATTGCATTTTATTGCATTTTATCATTTTTGTTATGTAGTGTATGTACTGTAGTTGCATGTTTTTAATCATTTACCCTGTCTCCTCCATCCTTCCAGCAGCCTTCCCCTTGCCTCATTCTAGCAACTCTCTTGGGCTACATACTCATCCAGAAAGTAATGGGAATAAGTTCTGAAACCATTTGACAGACCATTGTTATAACTCAGGAAACACTTCAGAAACAATTTTTAGAAGCTTATTTCACGAGATGAAAAGCCAAGGAGTGAGCTACTTATCCGTGACTCCTTCAGTCATTTTAATAATTCCGTATTGTAATACAATTTGAGTGAGGTGATGGGAGATTAGTAAAGGCCAACAGCTACACTCGAAGAGTTAAAAAATAAGCCAAGTAATAAACTGTATTATAGGTATATCCAAGTCTGATCACAATATAACAGCAAGGGCAACTACTAAGAGAGAGAGATCAGGCTTTGCGGTCAAAACACAAGGAAGGAGCTAAATCTTCATCTCTCTGGCCACTGCTACACCATCTCTTGGTGAGAGATGCAGGAAGTCTGCAGGGGATGGGGGCCGGGCCAGCTGTGTTTGCAGCTGCCCTGAGGGTACCCGTGTCCCCATCCTCAACAAGCAGGAGCAGTCCTTCCTACGCCTCTCCCGCCCTGCCCTATCTGGGGAAAAGTACCTGGGATGAGCTTTGCCAGGGATGGACTCCCGGGGTGGGTTTCACTGGGAAATGCAGCGCTAAATAGCAGCCGGTAGGTACCTCCGTGCCTCAGGAAAGGCTCTGGCTGTGCAAGTCGTGGGGGGGGTGGGGTGGGGGGGTGTCTGCTGAAGGACCCGATTGTGCCATGGGTTTGGTGCCTCCTGAGGGGCCCTGGGGCTGAGAGGAAAATGGGTGGGCTCCTCAGCGCTTTTCGGGGCGCGAGGCGACCCCCCGCAGGCGAATGCTACGTGGCGAGCGAGGGCGTCCCCGGGAGCAGGGGATTGGGCGGTTTCTGGGCCCTGATTCGTAACCCCTGGAGCCTCAGGGTGCCCCGCCAGCCCTGCGAGGGCTGCTCGGGGCTCTGCCCCAGCTCCGTCTTCCCCTC
>NW_010550102.1:0-13772 GCF_000687285.1 Phaethon lepturus | reverse complement strand
GCTGGCCACCACAGCGGGCACCACGTGGGTTTGGGGATTATGGAGCTGTGCAGCTTACTGGGCTGCGTAGGACAGGTGATAAAAAAGAAAAACATCCCCCCGCTACGGCACGCCCTGGGTCAGTCCCCAGTCCTGCTGCTGGCAGGGTCCCCCAGGCCACCTCTCCTGCATGCGCCCATCCAAAGAGTAAGGCTGCTGTATCTTTTTCATCTTCTCTTCACGCGCAGTTCGGGTTCTCCTTCCGTTAAAGAGTGGGTAGGGATGCATGAAAAATTAAGATGTGTTATTACTTATTCCCCTTTTGAACCCTTTCCTTCCTTGAGGGTTATCTGCTGCTTAACTCTACCAGGTGACAGGGGTGCATTGTGTGTTGGTCTCATTAATCTCCATCCCACAGAAACCTCGCTGCTCGGGGAGGTTATCAAAATTAAAATATCAGACTTTTGTCTGAAAATGTTTCCTTCCCATTATCGCACCAAGGATTATGAGAGTTGAAAGAAAGGGGGAGATTGGTGGGGGGTGGGAGAGAGAGTGAATTTTTAAGCAGGAAAGGGGAAGAGACTTTTTTTTAATTGGAAAAGGTGGCGATAAAATCACTAAATTAATGAAGTGAGAGAGCTCAAGGTCAGTGCAGTACCTGAAGATACCTTAAGCACATTTTCTAGCTTGGTTTCTCACAAAAACAAGCCAGTCTGTGCACATCTGTTTGCTTTGCCGTTCCCTTCTTCACAGTTTTCAAACAGTCAAATCTGAGAGAGGAGTGGAAGCTTCCTAAATAAATTAATTTCTCCCCTTTTCATAAAATAGCCACTGGCAGAGGTATGGGACCCGGCTGAAGCAATCGTGTTGTTTCCCAACCCCTAACTTTTAAATCGTGCGCGGCACCCCGCGTGTTACCGCCAAACCCTCTGTGGGAGGGGGGCTGCGAGGGGGAACGGGGCTCGTTTCATAACTAACGGGGTGAGTTATAACTAAAGGAGCAGTTAATAGCTGAAGGGCAACTGCTGGCTTGTAGTTCGGTTAAAAAAGTCGCTCGGGCAACAGAAACAAATCCGCCGGAAAGCCGGTTTCGTGCGGGGGAGCTCCTGCCCTGTGCCGGGCTCCGGGAAGATCAAAAAAAAAGGTTTTGCTCCGTGTTTTTTGGTCGCCGACAGGCTGGCAGCGGAGGGCAGGCGCTGGGCTTCGTGCCCGTTGCCCTGCCCTGCTCCTGGGACGCCGGAGCGGCTTGCTTTCGGCTCCCCAGACTACCGCAAGCGGGGGCCCGGGGCTCCGCAAAGCCGAAGGCACACGCTTTCCTTCGGGAAGCGCTCGGTCCTCCGCGCAGCGCCTTTGCAGGGGCAAGGCCACCGCTGAGCACAGGGAAGCGCCTGCGTGACAGTGTGAATAACTGATTCTGGTGACAGCGATTCGCAGATGCGACGCCGCTGCTGGGTGCGTTGGGGTGCTGAGCATCCTTTGAGGGGGTATTAGGAGCCAGATGACCCAGGAAACTCAAAGATATTAATGCATAATTTATTTTACGGGGGAAATAAGAAACTAGAGCAGTCCATAAAATTCTGATCGTATCCTGTTTCTTTTACTGTGTCTCCCGCAAAAGGATGTTACAATGGAGACATTATATTCTTGCATAAAAATATCAGCTTTCCACAGGGAACATTTTTCTCTGTGAGCAAAATCCAAAGTCACTGTACCTTAAATTAAAAGCTAAGTCTTTTTTAATTATTACAGTTCATTGAAGCAGGAGTCCAAAATTAACAGGTAAATCAAAAAAGCGAAACCCAAAAGGCAAAACAGGCCACTGAACTTCATTCAGTAACTGGAAAACAGCTTGAATCCTGGTGCTCAAAGGATCCCTCTGAAGTTTAGTCTTGTAAAATCACACTTTCTCTCCTAGCCCCTACACCAGTAGCATGTCCTGCAAGAGTATCTCTCCAGAGGGGATTTGGTGGTGATATCACCTGTAGTGCCTGGCTGCTGAGGCTGAAAACCTCTTTTGATACCAGCCTGTCTCTCCTCTTCTGTGGATATTCTTTGCTCTCCTTTTCTTTTTTTTGAGTGAGTTTCTTCTGTTCCTCCTGTTTTTTTTCCCCTCTGGTTTTGTTCCTCTCCTTTCTCCCCTAAATTGCACAACTTTCTAGCAGCTGCTTTTATCCTCCCTTCTTTTTTTCTTACAGATTCTGAGTGACAATGAAGAATGCACCTCTGAAGGGAGCAGGTTGCATGAAAAGTTTTAATTTTGCAGTTGAGACGCCAGTGTGGCGCTGGATTAATTGTTGGACTTGATGATCTTGAAGGTCCTTTCCAACCTTAGTGATTCTGTGATTCTGTGATATCCCTCTATATGGCATTTGGGGTAATAGGAATCACAAATTCTGTTCACTTTACTTAGGACCATCTACTTTGGTAGGCACACTTTGAAGTTTCTTCTTGCATTCATTGCAGACAGTATTTTCTCAACAACACATCCATGGAAGTATTGCACTAAGTCTTTAAGTATGGATCATATATAATAAGGTTCTTTTGGTGTTATATAGGACTTCAGTAGCTTTATTGTTAATGCTACTCAACTAGAAGACTCAACAACTGAAGCTCCTTTTTGGTCAACAGCCCCTTGGGACTGCCCTTGTGTTCATATTTGGTAAACTGTGTAAGATTATCACTTAAGCCTCCATTCAAAGCAAACTTCTGCCAGAACAGAAACACTACGCACAGAAACACTTCAGAAGTGTTGTTCAGTGTGGACTTTTGTACCACGTGCAGTACATGAAACCTCCCTCCTCCAACCTCTGCCCAAAGGAAGGTTCATCAGATCGGGAAGGCTGGTGCTAAGGTCCATGTAACCTAAATTCAACAGTCCCATCCATTACGCTTTGGCCCCTGAGTCCGTGGTCACCCACGGGGCTGAAGGAATAAGCACAGACCAGAGAGGTAACTGGGTTATCGGGGATGTGTGGCAGAAGTTGGAAGGCACCCAGAGATTGGGGCTGCACCCAACAGGACAAGGAAGGACAGTCTACCTACAGCTCTTCACATCACTGCTGCGGACTCCTGCACTGGTAGGAGATACGCAATTTCAGACAAGTACCTATTCTTACCAGTGGAGCATTAGCTACCGTATAGTGAGAAACACAGGATGTCTATATTTCTTAGCCCTGAGAGCATGTATATTTGGCTTGTAGGCTTTTTTATTTCCTGAAATACAACTACAAAGACTGTGAGCCAACATAACACAGAAGCACATCCATAGGGATATATCTGTGTACACATTATTAAGCATTAAAGGTAAAGCTAGATTAGCAATAACCCAAATAAAATGCATTGTAATTGAGTCATTAATTTTAATAATAATAATAATAACCAGTACAATAATTTTGATTCCTTTTTCCTTTCACAAAGTTCTTATTATTCAGTGCGAGAATGATCAGAGAACTAGAAAACATGACCTGCAATGAAAGAATGAACTAATTGGTTCTGTGCAATCTGTGGAAGAGAAAATGAAGCAGAGACATGGTAATAGTTTTCAAATACATAAAAGGCTGCTGCAAAGAAGGGAGCATTCTGTTTTCTGCATCCATGATGGATAAGACAAAAACCAGCAGGATTTATCTGTGGCAAAAAAAATCTGGCAAGACATCAGGAAGCACATTGGCTCAGTTAAGCGCAGTAAAGCCAGGGAATAGCCCACTTGGGAAGGTCCATCTGTAGGGTTCTTAAAGAAGAGCTTAGAGAAATGTCCATCAGGCTGACTGGCTTGCCATGGGTGACATTTTAAGGTGCTTGCCAGCTCTCTTTTCTATGATTCTACATTTCACATGTATTTATGAAGACTCTTTATGGGATGGAAAGCCTCCTGCCTCACAACATTGCACTTAATGACAACTCTGTCGTCGGCATCTGTCAGAAAAGGATTGGGCCCATCGGGCCTATCAGGCCTTTCAAGAACCTTCCTGAGTACCAATGCAGAGATTAACATCGGTGAATGTTTATTTCTTCTTCATGTGTGTCAGGCCTTGCTTCAGCTTAAACTCATGGGGTAATACTGTGGGTGAGTGACGTGTAGTACACACATTGTGTATAGCAGCCTCACAAACGAGAGCCTGGAATAAGAAAGCACATGAATAACACGTCAAGCACCTCAGGAGTATAGAGCAATTCAAGTACTTGCTGACAGAGGCATTTGATATGAACCCAGTACCATATCTTTAATCGGGAACATCAGGAATCAATGTGTAATCATATTTTATAAATACCCTATTACACACATTTTTAGAGTTCCCCTGCTACCAAAGGATGACCATGGGGAATCAGGCAAAAGCAGCCTCCTGTACTGTGGGGTGCAACTGAAGTCTAGCAGACCTCTGCAAGGTCACACAACCTTCATACAAGGAGGTTGCAAGAAAAGTCATGACAAGTTAAAGTGCAAGGGGAATTACAAACCATGGATGGCAGTTGGTATGTTCACATCAGCTATTTTAAACTCTCCTAGATATTTAATTCTGAAGCTTTGAATTCTCCCTTGAGGGAATCAGTGTCTCTTTGCAGACTCTCTCACTGACTTGGGTACCTAAATTAGCTCCTAAGTTATATGGTATGAGAACCTCCCTGTGTAATTTGGCTGGTATTTGTCTGCAATGCTATGTTTAACATCCCAACTGATGAGCAATAATTTCCTGAATCCAGAAGTGATGATCCTTGAATTTCAGAGAAAGTTGCATCGGCAGTAGGATTTCAGTGACGTGACTCACAGCCAGTTTCTGGTCAGATCAGAGCAGCTCCTAGCTGCAATATCTAGAGGCATGATCTTAGTATCTTGCTGTCCAGTGACAGCTTGTTGACGGGAGAAGCTTGCAAAAGGAATATTGACTAGTTATAAAACCTCTTTCTGTCCAGCCCCGATTCACGTGCATTTGCTATTTCTCATATGCCTGCGTTATGTGATGGATAAATGTGATATACAAAGCATTTGAGCCACCTGTGTTATAGCACACACCTGGTTTGTGACAGACAGGTACACTTCGCAACTGCAAATTGATTAGGGACCAAGGAATGGCCAACTGACTCGCAGGCAGCACTGTTCTCAAAAGAAGAGTAATTGAAGAAGGAAGAGGTGTTTCTGAGTTTCACACGGCTCCTACCTAGGAAAGCCATATGTGAGCTTGATAAACTGGGAAATCTGGAAGCACAGTGCCCTTGCAATGATTCATCCCTCTGTTAACATGACGAGTGATGAAATGCCATGGTGGGATAACAGTCCAAAAGTCCATTTGGAGCAAACTCGTTTGGCAGGGATTCTTTACAGAATCAACACCGTGTAGGAGCCCAAGAGGCAGAAACCAGTGCCTGAGATGTGCATATCATCCTCTCATCTCTTGCTGATTTACAGCACTTTGCAGGCGTTCTAGCAGAGACACCTACAGCTTCAATTTCTTAAACATGTATGCAGGAAAATTTCCTAGGCAGAAATTTCTACCCCAAGGTTTAAAGCACAGCGTAAGCCCGTGTCTGCTCCACATGGATGTGTGAGTGAAGTTGCCTCAGACAAAGGTTTTTGGAAGCTATTAAAAGAATCACAGCTTTTAGCCAGAATAATAATAAGCTGGTGTTCAAAGTACTTAAGCACATATGTCAAAGGCATTAGTACATGCTTAAAGTTAACCCTTTTTCTGGCCTTAATTGGTCCCTTTTCCTTCTTTTTTTTTTTTTTTTTTTTTTAATAGCTACTTGAAGGCCTGCTCCACAGTCCTGCAAAGTAAATGGAAGACTCCTACTGATTTCAGTGGGATCTCGATGGCAGCCTTGCTTGCTTTATCTTTAGTCACGGAAACATTAGCTTTAATATCTTTAAATAGTGTGTGTGCCAACCCTTACTTTCATTTTCCACTACCTCTCTGATTGATCTACACGGGGATTTTATGTCATCTGTGGGTAACTGATGGACCTTGCAACAAAATTATACTTCTTGGCTCTTAACTGTCAAGAAGCTTTATTTCCCCCCTCGTTATTTGAAGGGTTTCCAATTCAGGCAACAAAGTAATTAAGGGCACTGGATTTAACATTGACTGTAACAGGACTATCCATCCAAATTTGACTTACATTACCTAATTTTGATTTTTCCCTGCAGAACATTTACAAGGCCAGGCAGGTGTATTATCTCTGCATACCATTCATTATCAAGCATGACTGGAACAGGTGGCAACATACTGATGTGTGTTTAATGGAATAGACATTTGAATGCATATTTCAAAACTGGGCAAATGATTTCCTTTGTAATGCTGTCAAATCATGAGCAGTGACAATTTCAGGAATATGCTACCTCGTCCCAAACTGTGTCTCACTTCCACGTGTAGCATCTGCCGACTGGTATTTTATTTTTCAGATTTTTGTAGTCTTCACTGATGCCTGCTGTCCGTGCTTGGAGAAATGACATGAGTAGCCTTGGTATGCAACTTCTGTGTTTTGAACCAACAGCATGTGGCCCTGCCTGGATTGAATGGCCCCTGTGTGACTGTCACCTTAGCCTTCTGGACCTTTCAATCCACCAGCATTTGAAGCCAGTGGTACTTGTATTTATCTCCTATGCTCAATCCCAGACCTGGAAGTCAGCCTCATGCCAATGTGCTTCTGCATGCTTGGGGAGACTACCTAGTTTCAGAGGCAGTCCAGATGGCTCCAGCTGTGGATGGGATCATCACGGTGTCATTTCTCCTAACTAGGGACCCACTCAGTTCTTGTGTGCTCTTCAGAAAGTTGTCATTCTCCTAGCTGCATGCCTTCCTTCTCCTGAATAAACATGGCAAAGAGCAGAGGTTTGCACAAGAAGTGGAGGCTTATTAACACTGTTGGCATTAGCTGTGTTTGATCTTTAACCCAAATGTTGGTGGTCCAGTTCTCTACATAATCAAAGGAAGGAGGTGTGCACCTCCAATGTGGAATATCAAAGTGAAATGCCTAAACCACTCATTGGTAGATGGTAAAAATGCTCCTTCAAGATTTCCACGCTTACAGCTTTTTAGCTTTCACTTAGTGCTAATGATGCCCGAGTTGCTAATCCTTCAGCCCCAGATCCAATTTTTAGTTACTTCAGCAGCAGCAAACCAAAACCCTAAGAGAGTCTCATCGGTTTCAGCATGAATTATTCAAGCCTGTGTAACACAAAGGTTGAGCTCCTTTCTTAAAACAAGCAGAACTAATTTTGGTCCATTTAAATTCTCAGTCCTTCATGGGTCTGTCTAAGAGTCATAAGGGAAAAGACTCTTCAAAGAAGTCCACTTTCACAGGGAAGGATGCACAACAGCCTGTACGCCTGATGGAGATCACACTGAATTCAAAGACCACCTGTCTGCCTTAAAGTTACAGCCAACGGCAAGTCTCTGGCTTGAAACCACAAATAAGGTCTTTTATTTCATTATCGCTATTTTAGAGGCATAAGAAATTTTTTGTTTAATGGAAAACCAAAAATATGTGAAATTATAAATATTATATAAGTCAGTTTTTGTAACTGCAATATCCAGAACTGTTTAAATGAGCCAAGGTATTTGTAGTAACTGACTTAATTCTTGAAATCAGGGGATATTTTTAAAAAGAAAACTTAATTAAATGTAACTAGAAGATACATATTTAACCAATAGCAGATATTTCAGAAACAGAGTTATTTGTAATTCTACATTTTAAGTACTTCTTGATTCCTTTGAAAGTTATTATCAAATACATAGGAAGTTAATTAAGCAATTTCCTTCAAAATCAGGTCACAGAGTGAGTTAAAACAATACAATTTATAAAATAATATCCATTGACATAAACTCTTCACAGCTCTGAAATCTTAATAAGCTTAATCTTAAATATTGGCAATACTTTTAACTATATTTAACTCTTCCTTTCACTCGTGATTTTCGTTTTGCCTAATCATGCTTCTACCCTACTGGCATAGTCACTTGATGTATTCACAAGCTGGCAGGTGTCAAAAGAAATGTCAAAACACGGTACAAATTTATTTTACCCTGCCGGAAACTGATGGACGGAGTGGGAACGTGAGGTATTTTGAGCAGTATGGGTAAATAAAAAAAGACTCATTCTCCAGAAGAATCAGTGACCTTTGGGCAAGTTGGGTAACACATGGACTGAACACTCCAAATACGTAAAGGAAAAGGCTGTGGATGACAGAGATTTTATTAAACCGTAATAGAGACAGCCCTTTATTTTGCTTTTGTTAAGCTGGAAATGAGTAAAGACAAAAGAGATTTTGTTCGGTGCAAACACTGAACAACAGTTTCATATGGGTGAACTAGTATTTCCAGCTAGCCATCTGCCTGAAGGAGCCTAATCTGGTTGACAGCATTTAGCACCTATTTCCTCTACAGCTGTCACTCATCAAAACTTCTGATCTTTAACTTCATGTCTAAACAGCTGGTTCAAGACATTCAGCTCTCATGCTTTGGAGTAGTTTCAAAAAAGGTCATAAATAGACAAAGAATCAAACAAATGCAGCAGAACGCTAACCTAGAAAGAGAAATGCTTGATCAGATCCCCTTTTTTACATGCTGCATGTCCAACATAACATCAGCTGCTTCCTTGAATTTCGTCTGGATTCAGGAGTGGTGCAGAGATAATGATACCATGAGAAGTAAATAGCTAAGAAGGTTTGGAGGCATGTGAAAAAAAAAGTCGTAGAATTGTTTATACCAGCTTCAACATTAATAAGAAAATTGACCTATTAATAAATGCAAATCAACTTTAATCATCTGACTGCTGACTTAAGTGATCTTGGTTTTCAGAGATATGAAGAAGAAGAAAAAGCAAGAGGTTGAGAGTTAATGAACTACTTCTGTGCAGCTTCTCGATAGTCTTTGGTAACTCAGAAGCAATTGGGAGAAAAAACTTTTAGGTCATTCCTTTCTCTTTAGACTTACTTGCCAATGCTCTCTGGATGCAATCAGTATTTGGACGATGTCCTCACCTCAAGCTTCATGCAGACCGTAGAGCTCCTGCTTAGGAAACTGCTCTATCTTTCAGACACTTGTCTTTCCACTAGCTTTTGTGGGCTTCACTCAAGGAAAATTCTCCATTTTGCCTGACAAAGACTGGACTGATGACCACCAATTACTGGAAATTTATTCAGCAACAAAATTATGTCAGCAAACATACATGTAATAATACTTTAATCCTGACTCAGTCATTTTATTCTTTAGGAAGGTCACGGTTATAAGCAGTTGACCATAATTTGTGTGCTTTAATTTTTCCACAGCTAATTCATTAGGTAAGATGTCCACCTTTATTTACTACACCGCAAACAAAGTGGGGATTAGTTAGTTCCTGGGAAGCGCAGGTCTGACCCCATGTGCTGAACATGAGGTTCACACAGATGATTTGTTGCACTGTTGGCTGCCCAAATGTTGTTGGCAGCTTGCTTACTGCAAGTTGCTTGTCTCAGTTACTTGATCACAATGTACCTGCCAGGTGATAAACTGATTTAAATGGGCATATTGCATGACTCTGCAATATCCGCAAGGGACTCTTCAGAAAAAAATTAATACATAGCACACCACCTCTTACCCTCAAGAAAAAGACCCAACTAGACCCAAAAGACCCAAACAGCCAAAGTCAACCATGAAGGACCCAGCCAAAAAAAGCATAAGGTGAGAGCTGTTGACTTACCTCAAGCTGGAAGTCCCAAGGCAAAGATGTAGCGTACTGACTGACAGTATGCCATAAATTTCACTGCCCATACGGCACAGCAAAGAAACTTTGTGTTTATCCTGCCTTATTTTCAAGCAAATAAGTATACACGAGCACTCAAATGGTTCTGTAAACCAAGTAGCCTATAAAGTGGGATAGGATTATACATCAATCAAACAAACCTGGCCTATGTGCAATGAGGAGAAGGGTCTGGAAGGTCTGGTCCAGAAGCCTATGTAAAGAAAAACTCTTGGTTCTCCATGGCAAGTGGAATATTGTCTGTGAAGTGTTGTCACTTGGTCTCAAAGATCATTCTTAGGCTCATTCAGAAACACTGTCTTCATAGGGGTCATGTTTGGTGCGAGGTACAAGTAGGTGTTTTTGAGGAAGGGTAACTGTGCAATGCTGAATGGTGGCTGGACCCTCCCCTCCACTGTCTTGCCTTCACCCAAAGCCTGTGCTGCCCAGCTGGAGCCTCTGCTAACACAACCACTTCTCCCTGGCTCTGTTCTTCCCTTACAAATAGGGGCTATAAATACTAAGAGCATTCAGCTCACATAGATAAAACCTAAATTCAAAGAGCAAAGTCTGTCAGGCTGAATAAAACCGGAGGCTGTCTCAGCGCATAAACGCAGCTGTACCTTTGCCCAATTTACAGTACATTTTGAAATGTACTTAAATAACAGTCTTTTTCACCACAGTCAGTTATAATGGTCATTAGAGTACTCTGCATCAGCTTTCCTTGATGCTCTCATGAGCCTGAATAGTAGCAATTTATTACCCACGGGGCCATGCAGCTTCAATCTCCAGTGGCACAATGAGTTTTCTTTCATTACTATAGAGAAATTTCGGTATATTCATTCACCTTCCCCGAAGACAGCGAGACTGCCCCAGTGAGAATTAAGTACACAAATGTTCCACGTTGTATGATACACCTACCAAATTTCCCCCTGCTATTCTGCAGGATTTAGAAACAGGCCAAATCATTTTCTAAAACCTAATAGTTTTTGCGAGGGCTGATCTGCACCTTCGTGGCCCCAACAAGCTGAGTAACCTGAAGGGTCCAGTTATGTCTTTCCTAGTGGAAGCAAAACCAAAAAAGAACACTCTGGAAAGCAAACACCTCGTTTGTTCTCTGAGACAAAGGGTCACCGATGCAGCAGAGAAATTTCTTACCCAAGTGATACACGTCTTTTGACATTGTTGGTGACTCAGGCCTCCTTAAAAGCAATGCTAAATGGTCTCTGCAGTCTCGTAGGCAATACCAGCATACCAAGTGCTGGTATGACATGTTTTTCTGAGTCATCCACTTTTCTTTGAAAACTCTGTCTACATTTGAACTATTTATTTAGGACATATCCTGACTGTAGACAAAATGTAAACTAATTTATTTTTCTTTAGTCAGTCTGTTCCACAATCAAACTCACATTGTTCCATTTTTAAGCCTTTCAAGCAAAATAAAGTGAATACAACATGAAGTTCACCAATAGTATTCCCAAAGATTCGCAGATTGTTCCAATAAAGTAGTGAATAATCAAACGATTTATAAAAAGAGAAAACACTGTTATTAAACCATTGCAACTCATTGGAGTTTTATTCTTTAGGACTGAGAGGTGACTGAATAATAAGTCAGTCATAAAGTTTGTGGCCTGTGCTAAGATCAGACAGGGATGAGTTGCCTCTTTTAATGTACTCATTAGGGACATAGTAAGTACATCCTGGTATGCTTGAATAGAACAATTAGTTTCTGCTGCAATTGAAATGAATTATCAAATGCCAAGTGAAAATCTCTGTTCTGAGTCATCATTCATCAGGAAAGATTTGTTCACAGCATTATAAAAGTTTGCAAGATCAAACGTTTATATAGCAATTCATTCTTCCTGCCAGCAATCAACACTTGCAGCTCTTTCACATACCTGAATGCAGTTTGCTTTCATCTTTGCTACCAGCACTTGGAATATACTTTATATTATCATTTTCAAGATATAAGTATGGTACTGTTGCATTCACTGGTATCTACTTCACCATTTTTGAACTTTCCTGAGTGGCAACATTATGCAAAACCAGTGGGCTTTGCAGTGTATAGCTGCTGGGAACCTCAGCCAGTGCATCTTGAGGAACTCAGAAGGGAACCCATGGGCAAGACACCATCCACAGCCAACTGCAGACCTGTTTATGGTAGGCTAGGAAATCCCAAGGGACTAAAAATCATCTACGTCTGTTCAAAGATTCAAGTGACCTTGCCCAGCCAAATGGCAGTGCAGTCTCTGCTCCTCCCTTAAAGGGCATAGTGCAGGCTGCAGTATGTGTGGTGTTGAAAAACAAAATTAAACTCATCCTACTAGAGGGCACTTATTTTCAAATGACAAAAGGAAACAGCAAAGCAGGCTAAAAATTAATCATAGTTCTACCGGATCCCTTCTTACTTAGCTAAAAACAAAGTTGATATTACTGCTGAACTTATAAGCTTTATTAAGTAAATTACACTGAAAGATAAGCTACAGAAAGTAAAATTTAAAAAAAAAAAAAAAGAGGGTTACATTATATTAATAGAATTAAATCCTGGGATTTAACATACACAGTTTAAAATTTTATCAAATACAAATAATCAAACTTGTTAATTCATTTCTCCTAGGCAGAAAATGGCAATTTTACCAAAATGAACTCCTTGGTACATAGTACATGCACAACCAGAACTAAAATTGTGGATCACTTTGCGCCATTTCTCGCATGTGACGTATGCACGCATGCACATCGCAGTCACAGGTTTGCACTCCCTAGAAAACATCTTTGCCTGAGACATCTTTCAATGCCTAGTAAATAAACCTTATATGAAAAGCACATACACATCCTACAGTTCTGCTACTAATGCTTTCAAGTCACATACATATCCAGTGGTTAACTGCCTCAGATAAAAGCAGGTAGGTACCCGAGAGCCTCCTAGTCAATCTGGCCCACAACTTAAGGTGACCTCTCTGTACCTCCCACATCTCGGCACCCCATGGTCATCCCATTAGCCTCGACCCTCTCCTGTCAGCTTGCTGGGACACTTTGCCTCCAGCTCTTGCACTGCCCTGAGAGTCTTCGTCTTGCTCTCTCAGGCTCATCCTGGATTTCCCTCCGTAGCTCGGCCACCTCTTTGCATGCTTTGCTTTGCGCTGCCTCAACTGCTCCTCTGGTGGCTGGTTCACGCTCGCTTTTGCAGTGCCCTTATACTTGCCCCAGAATTTTTCTTTGAAACGAAAGGCTCCATGGTTGGGCACTGCTTTGTTGCTACAAATCTTCATTTAGAAAACAGTTTGGGGGTAAAGTCTTCAGTCTGTTCCCCACAGCTGTGAGTCCCCCACTTAGCACGCTGGCGTGCTGGCCCCAAGGAGCTCTCTCAGCTCCGCTCTAACAGGATGAAATGAGGGAGAGCGGAAGGGGGAGAAGAAAAGCAAAGCATCACGTTTCCCTCCTTGTTTTGTAATGATTTTCCTGACTCCCTCTCTCTCATTCTAGTAAAGACTAGTTCTCATCAGAAAAGTCTGAACCCTTGAAAATACCCTGGAATTTAAAGGAGATGATGAATAAATAAATAAATACATAAAAATGGTGAAGGTGCAAAGGCAATTTCAGAAATTTTAGGGACAAAATGAAAGGGGGGAAAGGGGTAAGAGACTAAGGAAGCACTTCCCCCCAAACCGCTTCCCTGTCCTGCTTACTCCTCTGGTTGCTGTTTGTGGGAATGAGAATCATGCATGGCTTTAAATGGTCATGATCCTTACGTAGTGCCAGACCAAAAAACTGAAGCTCTAAGTCAGACTGGGGATTAATACCTCAGCAACTGGTAAATTAATAAATGACACATTCAAAAGAAAGCTGCTCCACGCAGCTTCAAAGCAAGCCTGATCAGATTTGGGGCAGTTATGCAGTACCAAAAGCCAGAATTAATTTCCTTGAAATTTTCTGTTAAATCTGTGTAGGACGGTGCGGGGCGTTTGAATAAGCAAAGCTCTCTTTGAGGCTCGCTGAATGAGAGGCGAGACAATATGTGAGGTAATGTTACCATCTACTGGGCTCGGGGAGGAATGCAGCAGAGCCGGGGGAATCCGGCCGGA
>NW_010550101.1:0-21434 GCF_000687285.1 Phaethon lepturus | reverse complement strand
GTAACTAGTGACAGGACGAGAAGAAATGGCCCAATTTGCGCCAGGGGAGGTTTAGGTTGGATATTAGGAAAAATTTCTTCACCAAGAGAGTGATGAAGCATTGGAACAGGCTGCCCAGGCAGATGCTGGAGTCACCATCACTGGAAGTATTCAAAAAACGTGTGGATGTGATTCTTTGGATCATGGTTTAGTGGGCATGGTGGTGTTGGATTAACGGTTGGACTTGATGATCTTGAAGGTCCTTCCAACCTTAATGGTTCTCTGATTCTGTGAAAGAAGTCTCTGAGTACTTAGCCTTCTACTCATCCATTATTACCCGTCTGGCAGACTTGCAAGAGGGGTACACTTTCTTTGACCTTAAATATCATAGTGTTAATAATATTGAACAGAGACAACTATGCATGTAGAACATGTCATGCTAATTATAGGTTCACTGAGTACTTTAAGTGCTTGAACAGACAATCAAAACCTTCCGGGAAGATTTGTTCTTCCTTTGGCTCCCCAAGGAAGAGAGGAGACTATGCAGTAGTCCTACACACATTGTAACACTTGGCATGTATGATATGTGTCCACCAGATTTATCCACTGCATATAGGCAGAAAACAAGACACAGTCTTGCTCTCCATAAAAAGATCTCTGATTTTTTTGTTCTCTTGAAAGACAATGAATATCTCCACATCAGTCTCTTTTCTAGCTGATATTACTCCCAGTTGTGATGTTTTATATTTTCTTCCTGCTGTCTTAAAATTCTCTGATAACCTAGACACAGTTTAAGAAACTTTCGACAGTACCGAATATTGGCATGCACTCTCTGGACTCAGCAATACATGCATGATTGTCTTACCAGGAACTGCTACTCCCTATGGGCAGGGAGGACAGCTGGTCCTTGCATTCCTTTTAGCAGGACACCATACTTTACCAAATTCATGATCCAAACTGAAGTTTAACTGTCATCTCTATGGCAAGGTAATAAAAAGTAATATAAAGGTAGATATATAAGGGAATATATACAAGTATATATAAAAGTAATATTAAGATAATGATATAAGTTAATATAACCACTAATAAAGAAAGCTCTTTCATTTAATGATTTTTTTTTTCATTATAATCTTTATTTGCATGGCAAAACAACAGACCAACATAAAGATTCCCTGAAGGGTTGTTCATTTTTATCTGCACTGTACAGGCAAGGATACAAACCCTAGCAATGGTAGCAGAGAACGTTTGGGCTTCTAGAAAGAAAACTCACAATTTTTCATTGAAAAGTCTTCTAAACTTGCAGTAACCTCACCAAAATATCCCCAAGTAATAACCTGCAAAACATTTCCTCCAAAACCAAACAAAATGTAATAGCCTTCAATCAGGTGATATTAGTATTACTGAATAGACACAAAGCTGGATTTTTCTGGCAGATTATCTTCTCTAAGTCCTTTGATTTGTTTATACACTGTGGTGCATGGTACTATCTCCATGCCACAGTGATGGTCTCTATAGCAGAAATTGGAATAAGAGATAATTTGCAATACCCCCAAAGAAAAACAGTATGATTTTTTTTCCTTCTTGCCTTGCCTTGTCTTTCTGAAACAGTGTTAATTAAGTGAAAATCAAGCTGTCTTGTAAACTTCTGTTGACTTTCAGACAACCAAGCTTCTACCTGTGATGTTGATGTCAGGGGGGCATGAGGGAATTTAGCGTCTTGAGTTCATGAAGCTTAATGGTCACTTACGCAAAAGCAGTGGGACACATCTCACAACTCATTAAGACCTTAACGTCTCATCCTTGAGGATGTAGCTCAAAATTTAGGACATGAAAACCTTATTCTTCTGCTTCTTGAAGTCCTCAGATTTTTATGCTAAATTCCCCAAGAAGTTAAATTATTTTTTCTGGGAATGTCTTGGTATGCTGAAGTCTTGTCAGTGTCAAAAATGCAGGTGGTATCTCTATTGGGATACCCACAAAAGTGTTCCCCTAACCATCTTAACTGATAAAGATTTAAGAAAACAACTATGCATCCCAAACCCCAGTCTTTATACGAATGAATGAAAATAGTTCCCTGGAGAAAAAGGGTGCAGAGGGAAAAGTGTTAGGTGCGGGTTTTTGGGGCTGTAAGAACGTAAGAGTTGAATAAGGAAGGTCACTGGGGAGCATGGCAGAGGGGCCCCAGGGCCAGGGAGGTGATGGTGCCTGAGTGGCCCTGGTGGTCTGCTGCAAGGCTGGCCTCCCAGTTATTGCAATGGTTTGGTAGCTGTGAACGACTTATATGAGAATGGTTACCTATCTCTATTTATGCGGGTGCATATACATTTAGATATCATGTTAGAAAAAGTGGCTTTGGTTTTTGTTTTAAAAACTTTAAAAGGAATGAATGGATTACCCAGGTGTGAATGGAAAAAAAACTTACTAGAAGGAAACAGGAAAGGGTGAATCTATGTGTTTTTTTTTTTTTTTAATGCATTGATAGACTGTTGGTCCTGGCTCATGTATCCCGACAAGGTACCACAATATTTTAGTTTTTATAAAATTTTACTGGAGAGAAGAGGGCAGACAAGTTTTTTTGGTTTTTTTTTCTTTCTTCTCTGAAGAAATCTTTCAGAATACTCCTGTCAGACCTGCAAAAAGACTTTAATTTATGTGGCTGGTGATCAATATTATTATGCACAGTGTTTAAGAGTAAAACAAAAGGGAAACAGGCTGGATAAAGGGAAGAAACAAAACAGGAATGTTAAGATAAGTGGTTATGCTGTAGGAAACAAACTGAGTTTTAGGAACTTCCCTGTGGAAGAGGAGTGTCCCTCCATTTTACAGAGCAATGGGTAATACATTATAGATGTTCACAGATTATTGTAGGTGTTATAAAGTGAAACCTAAGGATCGATGGTCCTTATTGTTGGGATTATTGTAGGAGGCTGCTAAAATACTTTGTGCTGCTTGTACTGAACATCAGAAAAATCAGTGGCTTCAATCAGAAGATAATGGATTAAGAAAGGACCTTAAAAATGGCCTAGTCATTAGAAAAGCAAAGCCACTTAGCAGCCCAGAAAGAAATTTCAGAGAAACAGCATCACACAGAAAAAGGTAGCCACTAGAAAGAAAAAGGGCATGCTATAAGAACAAGTGAAGGGATTTAAATGTATAATTCAGCAAGAATTCAAAGGAACAACAACAGACCCTAAATGGATCAGACAGTATCAAATATGAAGTAAAGATGAAACTCCTGAATATGTTGATAATTATGCAAAAATTAAAAAAAACTACTTTATCTGCAGGAAGAAATTAAGTGTTAGATTGGGAGCCATTGGAGGACACTGACTTTTTGGATGATATGTATGAATGAGGAAAGACACAGGAGTGGGAATTTGGATGGCTACCCCAGGGGAAGGCAGTGCTGAAAACTGCCTTTGCCACTCAGTAAAAGAAACATCCCCAGGGGATCTGAAACAAATCGCTGCAAATCTCTGGCCTTTAAAAGAGAGCACATGTGGGGATTAGAGTGTTGCGCGGTGCAATGAAAGCACCAGCCAGCAGGCTCTGAACGTACGGCTGGGCTCGACCCGTGGTGCTCTGCTCAAAAGGCAAGAGCAGCAACCATCCTTCAAGCCATGCAGTGTGGTGATGGCAACATCAGACACAGGTTTCCTCCCTGGGCCCCTCACCCAGGCTGAGTGAGAGCTCGGTAATCTTCCTTCACTGCTGGACAAGACTCAGCCTTATCTCCCTCGGTCTGGAGCGTGCCCTTATGCCCAGGTTTGATGAGAGAGAGGAGACTTATGGGACTGAGACAGCTCTTTCCTCCAGCTTGTTCAAGCTATTCAGTCGTATTTGAAATAACCAGTGGTTCACTGAATCAGAATAAAAATGTGTGACTTTTTTCTTTGTGTTGGGGGTGTTCATCTGAAGGCAATCATAGCCACTTTTACCATCAAGGATTTGTTGGTGTGCAGTGGGAGCCTGTAGTCCTGCAGCTTTCTCCTCCCCATGTACAATGAAATGTGCAGTGAAACCAGTGCGGAATCAGAGTGAAATTGAAAGGGCTGTAATTGAAAGTGTGTGCTCCCTATGGACAAGATCCAGGACTAGAAGTTAGAACTTCTAGCAACCGACACCAACTTCAGGTTTAGAAAATATTAGCAGCTGTTACGTAATTAGTGCTATGACATGTCTGGATGAGAGATTTCTGGAGGTCCAAAACCCCACAGAACCCCCTGTGCAGTACTTCTTTGCTTTGCCTCTCACCGTGTGACTGTCTGGAAGTCTGACAGCGTCTCTACATTGTGTGCTCAGATCAGCCGCCTCCTTCACACAAGGTACATCTGACACTTCTTGAAAGAGTTAGGCTCACTGAATGGGTGCACTTCAGCTGAGATGCACCTGCAAAGCCCATCCATTACACTCCAGAAGCATCCTATACTTCATACTTGCTAGGTGTTCATACATGTGGGAAACCTTGGGCAGGAGTGGAACTTAATTACATTGCTAGTGTTACAATGGCGAAGAACGCTGATAGAAATTTTTTTTGATGTGGAACCCTTTTGCTAGTGTAGTCTGTGGAAGTTCTCCAAATGAAATCAGTCACCCAGGACTTTCTGCTTGTTACAGATCAATCTATATGTATTTTTCTACTCTTACTGGCTTGGTTACATCTGTCAGAGTAAGATTTCCTAGTTTAGGTTTTAACGGGGTTAGTATAATTGCAACATTTTATAATTATCTCAATTGAAAACCTTATAAATATATATCAGCATTACCTGTTGATCAGCTGATTTTTAAAAAAGTTTTTAATGTTGGGATTCTGTGAGGAAATTTGTATTGACAAGTAGTTTTTGACTGAGGCTGATTCTTAGAAGAAATATTGTTTAGCTAAATATGGGAATTCAAACTGAAAAAAATGAAAGCATTGAAGGTAATAATGCCAATCTCCACTTAGACTAGTTATTTCTCTTGAGAGAGTCTGTGCACCATAACCCAGACACTTAGCTGGGGGAGTGAATGAGTGCATAAATGAACTAAGCTCTTCAGTATCAGCTGCAGCTGTGATTGGCAGTTTTCATGTCAGGAGGCTATTGAGTTCAACTGCAACAACCCATCACAGGGTATCACTAAATAATTAGAGAAAAACATTTCCTTTGCCTTTTATTATCCTAGACTCCAGAGGTCATATCAGAATAGTTCACATTTTCTACAAGCTAATCATATTTGCTTCAGCTGCCACTGTCTCAAAGCAGAAAAAAACCCCCTCAGTTGCTGCATTTTCTTCCTGGTTACTCTGTGATCCCACTGAAACCAATGAAGGCCCAGTGAAGGCCAGGCTGGTGTAAAAGTGATGAAGAGGAGGTCAGAAACTAGCCAAAGGACTTTGCATAAGTTGATTTTATTTCCATTTATGGTAGTGAGCATTACAGCGCTCAGAAGAATATGATAATCTTTTTCATAGAAAATGGGTATGGTATACACTACCTGGAATCTTCTTAAAAGCTGCTGGTTGAAAACAAAATCAGCAAGGATTGTAACACAACTATCCCTCTGCTTTTTCTGCTGCTCACTTTGTCTTTGTATATTTTACAAAACGCCATGTTGTTTAGAAATCAGCAGTCCCAGAGATGGTCTTGACGATTAGCAGGTTTTAACATCTTTCTCCAAGACACTACTTAACCTTGCAGGATCCTCAAAGGATTTTCTTACTATGGGCAGATCCTGAAACAAAGCAAACTTGGAGAAAGTCCACCAAGCTTTCATAGCTCTTTATGTGTTTCTGTATTACTTGCAGGCTTACTTGTTTAAATTTTGCTTCTGACCCAACTGCTGCTTTGCCATGCAGTAAATCCCAGGCTGGTATACCAGTTGAAATTGTCCCACTGCCCATGGGCTCATGATTCAGGTGACAATGCTGACCTCACTTTCATTTCCTCTTGGCCTTCTGAAACTCCTTTCACTTTCTATTTCACTCTTTTAAAGTCTTTCCTTCATAAGTTTTTGTGAACTTTTATACATTTCTAGAGAGGTACAAGTCGAGTCCAGCTGCACAAGCCCCAGCAGCAGAGGGATTGGAAACAGTGGTAAAGAAAGAAGTTTGCTAGATACATGGCAATAGCGGATGTCTGGAAACGGAGCTCCAAAATGGCAGTTCCAGGATGAATACAAGCTCCTAAACACCAATGAAAAGAGAAACTGTAATGATATGGGTACTGAAAGCACATGGAAGCAGCTGTTTTTCTCCTCTGTGAGTTCATGTGACTGCGCCTTGTTACAAATACTTGTTCAAGCAAGGTCAGAGATTACCCTTGCCTGTGAAACACAGCAGGTCTTGTTTGTCGATGTGTGGGCAATGGAGGAGCCTTGGAACAGTGGCTTTGTCTGTGATCACATGTTTTTCGCCTGAGAAAAAGGAAGAATTACTGGATTGAATTGTTTAGAACCAATTTTTAGGTAATAGGCAATCTTTAGTGTCCCTACTGTGTTAACTACTATATGCACATGTAGCAAGAAGTGATCACAGGTTCTAAAACCTAATAACCTAAGCACAGGAAACCACTGAAAAGACCCTTCTTTTAATAACAGAATTGCAATAACAGATAATGGAGTTGAGGTATCTTGCCCGAGTACTTGCCACTCTAGGGATAAACTAATCTACCTTGCATGCAGGAACCTTATTAACTCATAAACCACCCAAAAAGCGTGTTCCCTTGGTGAAGAAGTACCGGGAAGAGAATTACAGCACTGTTATCCTGGCCTGATTTTGAGGAAGAGGATACCCTCATAGCGCTGTGCTTCGTACTGGCAGCTGGAAAGGTGTTGATAGCACACCAGTGTTTTGGCTACTGCTGGGCAGTGCTCACACAGCATCAAGGCTGCCTCTCCAACATTTCCCCATCATCAGCAGGCTGGGGGTGGGCAAGGTCTTGGGAGAGCACACAGCCAGGACAGCTGGCCCCAACTGACCAAAGGGATATTCCATACCATAGGACATCATGCTCAGCTAAGAGAAAGGAGGAGAAAGGGGGGGCATTTGTTATTTATGATGTTTTTCTTCTGGAGCAACTGCCACACGTACTGAAGCCCTGCTTCCCAGGAAATGGCTGGACATTGCCGGCTGATGGGAAGTAGAAAATAGATCTTTTGTTTCCCTTTGCTTCTGCACATAGCCTTTGCTTTTGCTTTATTCAACTGCCTTTATCTTGACCCCCGTGGGTTTTTCCCCATCTTATTTTCTCCTCTCCCTGTCCTGCTGAGGGGGGGAGTGACAGAGTGGCTTGGTGGGCACCAGCATCCAGCCAAAGTCAACCCACAACACACTTTTGCTTTTTATTTCAGTTATTTTTCATACACTGAAGATGGCAAAGCCACGGATATGAGAAATTCTCAATGTCCATTCAGGCAAATAATAACACCTTCTTGTGTGATAAAAGAACATAATGACACTGGAGTATCACAGGGAAAGAAATGCTGAGAATGCTAACTCAGGATTGCAGTGATTTATTGATATATTAGTGGGACATAGTTAACCAGCAATTCCGTGAACTATACATTCAGGATCAGTATCAGAAATGCAACAGATGAACCACAATAATAAACACTCATAAAACATTAGGAAAATCTGCAAACATCTAAAGATCCTTCTATAGTAAATCCCAAGAAGGTCTAATCCCACCCGCACACACACGTGCACGCATACTCCCTCCCTGCACAGATCCTGGGCATCACAAACCTCCCTTGCCAGGTCGTGTGGGTCCACCGAGGTGCTCACCAGGGGCGGCCGTTGAGAGCACCGCTGCCCTGGGTGTAGGCAAGTTTGGACTACAACTTCAATGTAGACCTCCAGGGATACTTCTTGAAAGGATCGATTCCAGGTACGTAGGATTAAAATAACAATTAAGGTGTTCCCACTCCCATTGTATGCAATACTGAGCACGTGAGAGTCTGTTTGTAAAAACTAGAGATTCTGTTTTTAAAAACTGGACCATCACAACTCCTCTTCTTCTTGTAGATAGCCCCTTCCTGTGTTTCTGCACTGTGTATTGTACCGTCGGGGCAGATTAGATTAGATCTTCAAAGCTGTGTGGTTTGGTACCAATATCAGTGAGGCAAGTGAAGCTGGGAGGTCTCTGATTATATTTGCTGTCCCCTTTGTTTGTGAAGATGTCTCTCCCACTGTAAAGTCTGGGGTGAGATTACCTAATTTCAATGCTCCCTTCAGGTTTTGCAGCCCATGAATCCCTGCTCTGTGCTTTTATTGAACTCTGTAAGAATGAAATATAGAGAGCAACAAAGACGCACAAACAAACAGAAAAAGAATTTGTTTTTCTCAATTTTCCTCATTGCTTTTTCATTTCAGGAGTGGAATTGCTTCATCAAGGAATTACTGGAGTGTAATCATCCTAATTTCTCCTCATTATTTAGGAAAGCAGAACAGCAGTGTGATTGGAGCGAGGAATGAGACTGTAACCTATCCAGGTTAATAACAAGTGAGTCCTCTTCAATTTCTTTGACTCCATTTTGCTCTTTCCATGGTGTCCAGTTCTTTACCTATTTCAATCCACCCACTTTGATTAGCTGCCAAGAAAATCCTAAGCATTGACTCAGCTGTTAGGCTAGCAACTTTAAGTGGATGCTTCAGGCTGTCTTTTAATGTACTGTGCAAGTAACTTAAGTGGCAATATCATATTTCTTAGGCACCCTTCTGCATTGTTAATGTGAATGGAACTTTGATTTGTGGAGTAAACCTCTAGCACAATACCTGCTTCAATTGTGAGGAAATATTTCTTGGTTTAGTGTAAAATTTCATTACACAATATATAAAGTTAATCTGCACAGCGAATTCACACACTGAATCTGCTTTTGTGAAAGGGTAAAAGGATCTTAAGAAACTAAAACTACAAAACAAAAAATAGAAGAAATCCCACTTCACGGAATAATATTGTTTTTCTCCAAAATGAGTTTTTGAAAATGTATGCATAATTTTTGGAAGGGATTGACAGCCTATTTTTATATTAATACTCCATTAATATTATATAAGTACACTTTGGTATGTGTAAGTAGAGTTAAATATGAAATACAGTACATCTGCTTTTTTCCTGCCTGGGAATCAGTATTCTGTTTTGCAAGGTGACATCAGTTACAAATGATGTACAAATAATAATACATTAATTTGAAAATGCAAATTCAGGCAGATGCTCCCAGCATAAGGCAAATGAATGTGAATGGCTCTGCCATTTGTGGTGCAGGCTTTATTCATCATTTGATATTGACATCGGTGAGCAGTGTGGTGAGCACACCTCCAGCAGATTTGCTTCAGAGAGAAAATTTGGGGTGTCTTTTAATATAAAATATAAAGTTTCACCAAAGCTTCAGCTGAAAAATTTCAAATCATTGAAAGGAGAAAATATCATGGCTTAACAGAAGTAAAAGATACGCACACAATTCAATGTACTCTAACTATCAATCATATTAAATTATGACTAAATAAAATATGTATAAGGTCTATGTTTGTACCATTTTTGTCATTTTTTGAGTAAAAGAAGCTGTGTTTCCACTGAAGATTGTAGATAGATGAAACCAGAGAATTTCATTCTATGGTTTGTCTGTCACATAGCATATAAGCAGACCTAGCAATGCCTAGATAAATTTCAGGTCAAAATAATCTCAAAATCTATTCAACTGTAGTGTTTTCCCCAAGCAATCTGAGGCACACTGCACAATTTAAGCAAAAAACTCCAAAAGACTTGCAAGGCGCAAAAGCACTTTGACACCTCGCAATTGAACCTGAGATTCTAACAAATATCACTTAAACAGGAAGATTTTGACATTTCTACATAACATTTATCTAGTTTGCTGAGGTCCAGTGACCATGGTTTAATTTTGGAAGCAGCAGATCAATTTTTGAAGAGATTATTAAATTCTTTGCAGGGCTCAAAATAATACTGTCCCTTACGGAAATTATGACAATATTTTGAACAGAAATGCTTGAAGCATGTGATGGTAACAATTCATTCTGCATTGGTTGTACACGAAATGCATCAGCGTGTGCCTTTGGTGTTATGAGACGTTCTGGTGTGGCTCGTTGTCAGACACCTGTCTGACAGAAGCAGGGAAAAAGGAGTTAAACTCCATTTTTCTTTGCCAGACTCCTCCAGTAATGACAACTGACTGTCTCCTGGCTGCAGATTCACTCTCTCAGTCGTGCACGCTGTTCTCTGCTTAGCTCGCATTAAGCATTTGTGCCCTTGTTTGCATTAAAGACTCATTCCTTAATACCTTCTTGAGGAGGTAATGAATGAGTAAAAGGTGCTGTAAATAAAGCTGGTCAATTTGTTGTGCTGTGGTTGAAATATTTTTCCAGGTCCACTTGTTAATGCTGCTGCTCTGTGCAGCTCCTGGGCAAATATATGTCTCATAATTAATATTTGCATGCTGTATCTCATATTACCTGTGAGGACTGAGCAATAGGAAGAAAACAAAGTCCTAATGATCAGACTTAATGGCTAGTACAGCCTAGTTACATGGCAGTTACATCATACAAAGCATTATTCTGCTTTACGTTATGTAAAATTGCTGTTAATTTATACATAATCATTATAAATCTGAGCATGATGCACAACCCTGCTGGTGTCCAATAGTGTATGTCTTCAGACCACAGACAAATCCCATAAGTTAATTGGTGTTGGTATGTGGCTCCTGATATTTTGTTTGTTCTGAACTCAGAGAGGTAGTATATTGACACTGATCAGTACATTGTTATTAGAGGGGATTTGATGCAGTGCATTCCTAATTATTCTTCACAATATTTCTGGGGATGTCCCCGTGCAATGGCTGCAGGACTGAAGGGTGATTGTGGGTGAAAGTTGGAGACATGGAGTCAGGAACTATCTCAGATACACTGACTGGGTCTGCCTCAGTTTCTCCCTCCACAAGATGAAGTTGGAGATATCTCTTCCCCCTCCAGTGTGAAATTTAACTTCACTTACATAATTAAATAAAGCTAAGCTTGCCAGGTCTGGGGTTGGAAGCACTGGTGGGTTTGTTCAGTCCTGCACTGGGGGCAGCACCCAGGCAGATGGGTGGTCTGAGGGGGGTGCAGAGCTCGGGCTCTTGCTCCACGACCTGTGCTCTGATGCCCTAATTGACCAGCCTGCGCAAGCCAAGTAGTGCTGGCCAAATGGCTTGAGGAAAAGGTGCAGGACTTAGAAGCGGTAACTGAGCACTGACATACAGAAGAGGAGAGTTAAATGATTCTCGGTTTTAGCACTGTGATTTTTGTTTGCATGGCTGAAATGTCCCTGCTGGTCTCAGTGATACACCTAATTTTTCATCATATATTATCCTTGCGCTCTCTCAATTTGCTTCTCATTAAAGTCTCTAACCTGAAAGGTAAAAATAATCTCAGATTTATAGGTAGTTGAGCATGGTCTTTAAAATACTTTCATTACTCAAAGTGACCTGAATTTATAGCTTGCTCAAACCTAGTGCCACTTTTCCTGAGTTTTTCTGGTTTTTAAGTCCTTCATCTTGGATTTAATTTGGAGAGATGATCTTTATGACAGAAGAATATTGGCTGTTCCTCCTTGCATAGGAGCATGGTGGGAGGTATGTTCTCCTACAGGGAACTGGAGGGTATCTGTGGGATCTGTGGGCAGGGTAAGCGTGGTGGTGGTAATTCAGAAAGATTTTGTGTTAGGCTTTTGAAGTAAAATTTGCCTCCTGGTTGCAGGGTACTGATGCTTTCCTACAGCAGTTATGGCTAGTGATAATGCCTGCAAAGATCCTCACGAAGTGAAGTACATACTCTACAGAAAATAGCACTTCTCCCACCTGCCTTCAGCTAGAGGTGGCTGGTAAAGGCAATACAGCGTTCCTAGTGAGAATGAATTGAGGGCCCCAAAAAACTGTACAGGAAACATACGAAAGATTGTGAGAACAAGGATCTCTGGCTCTGCATTGACGCAGGGTATAAAACTAACGGAGAAGATGTGAAGATGTGGGTAGCTGTCTTTCATCTTACATGTATGAGTGCCTTTTCTAAAAAAAGGCCATTAGAGGTTGCAACATCCAGAAAGACACAAATCAAATCAGCAAAAACCACAATGGCATATTTTAAATAAAATCTTATTTTAAAGAAAGGGAATTTTTAAATAAAATATGAAACTACCACATACTCTTGCAAGTGATGATGAAGTGTAATTTGAGGTAGGCTCTGTTCTGAAAGTGGACTGCTTTTATGACAGTACTTAGCTACAAGTATTCGACAACTACATGTTTCTTTTATTATTGGTGCAGCCATTTCCCAGACAAATGCCAGTGGATTTACAAAAAGCTAGCTGTGAATGAAGAGGACGTGACTCAGCCTAAATCCTGCACATGATCACAAATCTCTTGGTGTGAGGCCTGGCATGCAAAGGAAATAAGCTCCTTAAAAAAATTCTGGTTATTTATATTTAGTTACATAACAATATTTGTTCACTTGTGTCACAGCAGAACCAAAATCCCAAGTGGTTGTGCCTTTGTTGATGCTCTCTTTAGCCATTACCCTGGTTATCCAAACCAAACAACTTACTGGTAAGGACAGCAGAACCATTGTTACTCCCATATTTAGGTTTTTTAGGTTTCCTTTGAAGGGGAATCAGAGCACTGGTGCAGATGCATACCTGATGATCAGGACTGTCATGTTCACCTGAGAAGTCAAGTGAGATAAAACCCTACTGAGCACAGTGCCATGCAATTTGAGAAGAAACACCTGGCATGAAAACATAGTCTAAAAGGCATACAAATAAAATCTGGAAAGGGAATAAGGTGGTAAGATATCAAGATACCATGCCAAAGATGGTAAGATATCAACCTTCTTTTGAATGCCTGCCTTAATCTACATGACATCATTGACTGAGTGACCTAGTTCTTACCATTACTATTTATGAAAATCTCAGAGCAGCTCACATGGCAGCAACAGGTCTTGTTTGTAGTTTGTCATTCCTAAAGTTTTGCACTTGCACTGAAGTTTTGCAGATAATGGTCCCTTAATGTGTGCTTGCATTTCTTCAGCATCCATTCTCGTTTGGGTGTTACTGAGCTCCATCCCACTTTCCTGTTTCATATTATCCTGCAAGGCATTACAAGGAGTAAGAGATTTGACTCTTAATTTACACTTTCTTGATCAGCAGGTTACCTTGTGCCAGTGCTTCCCTGGGATTAGTTATCTAAAGAGTTAGGTACATGTTTTAAAAAGTATCTTTAACTTAAAACCAGTCACTCTCTTTTTAAAAGCATTTGGTTTATTATGGGGCAGGTCCTTATGCATTTGCTACGTATTTAAGAGGTCAGAACAACGAAACTTCCTTTTGTTTTCTCTTTCTCTCACTTTAATAACAGTGTGCTTGGAGTGGACTATGTGGTATCATTTCCTATTTCCTTTATATGCAGTTTTCCTTTTTCTTTCATCCAAAAATAATTTTTAAAAAATCTAGAAAAGGTGACCACAAATTTAGGAAGACTGGTGATGCTAGGTACTCTGGATTACCTATCGTTACTTGGTTATAAATTATTATTTATTGGTATTACTGATATTATATGGTTTTTAGTGTGTGCTTGGTGATCTACAAGTAACAGAAAGGAACATAGGAAAAAAAACCCAAAAGATGATTCCTACCCAAACAGCATGCAATCTAAGCTAATGCACTGGCCAGAATGACTTTTCATTTATATAATTTTAAATTGGTTAAATTTCAAATTAATAGTTCCTTTAATTTCCATCCACCCAATTTACAAAGCAAACCTTACTAAAGATGCCAATATTTGCAGCTATTCAAATTCAAGTAAAATTGAGTCTAAGCGGTCTGTATAGATATGAGTTTATTCTTTCATTTGAGAAAGACTGAAAATTAAATACAAAAGTGAGCACCTATCTCCACTTGTTAATCTATTCACAAAAATATTATCTACTACATGAATATTAATTTATTACATCCCTGCTGGTAAATTAATGGTTTAATATTGTTCAGGCTTTTAGCCTCCTTAATTTTTTTTCCAGCTCTGTCAGTGTAGGTCATTTAGTAGTTTAGTAGCTAAAATGGCAATACATATATAATTACATTAGACAGTTTAAATTTACCTGATTTAAATTTAAACATATGCAGGCTAGGTCTTATTTTGATCTCATAGGATTTTATACCATTCCAGATCCAGCAGTTAAATGATGTTTCTTGATAATTTACTTTCTTTATAAACGAGCTCAGAACCAGCTCTTTTGTATTATATAGCAGGGCTCTGGAAAGATATCTTTCCCCTTCCGGCTTTATGATGGACTTACGTAGCCAACTGCATTGATAAATTTGTTAAAACTTTAAAACTTTTAAAAAAGTTTTTTTAGGGTTTTCTCTTTCTTACATAGAAGACCACTGGGAAGAGATCTCCTTTTATACTGGTTCACACAGCAGGATTACTGGGCATGAAAAGTAAATTCTAACTCATTTGTATGGATAACAGCTTGTTTTTTCATGAACGTAGTCTACAGGGAATGTTTATGAATTTGTTTCTACACGTCTGTTTAGGATACATGTTTCTGCCTACAGAGAGATCAGAGAGCATTCAAAGATTTCAGGTGCTTTTCCCTTGAAAATAAGGGCAATTCAGCCAAGTATTGGAACCAACCTCTCCATTCCTAAAGTGTGTAGGAGATTTTGCAGAAAATGAAGCAAGATGAGATCTGTGTCAGAAGAGGGAAACATGCATGGAAATCTTTTTCCCCTTAAAATTGTGGAGATTTTAATGTCTTTTTTCAGTAACAATGTACTCTCCATTCTGATTTTTGAAAAAACTGATTTAACTTTGGTTCAGGAAAAAAATTCATCAAAATAACTTGAAAATCTCTAGAGACACACTGTTGCAGAAAACTATTCAGGTCCTTTAAACACATTATTCTGAATTATATCAAGATACATAAAGCACTTAAAAAAATTCACCCTTGAAATCAAAGGCTGTTCGTAACTGAAAGTCTGCCAGTAAAATAAGTTCAAAATAAACTTTCCAGCTATAACTGGAGTTTCCCTGAAATGTTAAACAATTATGGCAAAAAATGATAAAATAAAGCATTTTGATTTTATTTCCTGAAGTCTAGCAATTCCAGGTTTTGATTTCTAGTGCTAGTTTAAACTCATGAAAATACCTACTTGCTAGGATAGGAAAACTCTTTATATTGGTTATGTTTATTAACTGATGGACTTCAAATTTAATATTTCATACAGAATTTCTTCTATGGGGCTAGGTATCCTAACATAGACCTTCCTTTGCCAACTCTGAAATCTCTTGTAGGATTCCAGCTTGACTTTTCCCTTGCATCTTTTTCTGCAATCTGCCTTCCCAGAAGCACTTGTCAGTATGAGGACATGAGTGAAAAAAAATGTGAGTCTTTTTTAATGCGCTGGTTTTAGCTGCTTGGTTATCTCCGTGTCGTCAGGTGCTTATTCGTGTTTCTCCCCGGGTGCAGGCTTTTTCATTTATCAAAGCTCATTTTATTGCCTTCTGTTCCTGCTGCTTTCATCACTATGGCAGCTGAATGTTTTGTTCAATTGAGTTCTACTCTTCACTGCTACCTGCAAATTTTTCTGGAGGAGCACTGTGAAACAAAGGCACAGATCACGATATCTGAGATCTACTTGTTTGTAAGAACAGCATAGTTTAACTACTAGCCACTACCAAATTTTTCAGCGTTACTTCATTAAAGAATACTGAAACATGCTGACTCTTAACCCAAATTTGCTATTGTTGTGGAAGCCTACATGTGCAATATTGAAAATATTTTTAATTAAACAAAATGCACTGCTGTTTGGGAAGTTGTATAAGTATTTATTACAAATAAGCCAGGTTAATTAGCTGAAAGGAACCAATGCAAACATAGAAAGCATGTGTGTTTAATAGGATTTACATTTATTTCAGGATTTATAAATGAAAGTAAACACTGTGGCTTTCAGCAGTGTTTGTTACCATGCCAGTCAGGGCGATGGGATCTGTCATCATTCTAGTGCTATTTTTCAGTATTTTTAAGGCTTATCAAAAGCATTTGTCAAAGTGGCGCTTGTTGATAAAGACAAGTTGAGCAAAGCTACTTTTTTAAGTTAAAATGAATGGGGCTGCCACTTGGCAAAACGCATGCAAGCAGCCAGAGCAGGGAAAGCCTTGAATATTTGAATGGGAGTATGTTTGTTCCTATTAGGGCTGCAATGGATGGGAAGGACTTCAGGTCCCACTTCCCTCGCAGTATGTCCTATCCTCCACCTGGCATTTTGCACAGCCTTTGTCTGTGCACAGGGAAAGGGAAGATGCTGAGCGCGCGGTCTGTGCCAAAGCAAATCTGGGAAGGTTCGCGGTCTGTGCGGTCGCACCTTCTCTCCTCTGCATTGCAGAAATTCTTTGGCTGCAGAAGCTGCTTGTCAGTCAGCTCCACTCCCTCTGAATCCCATGTTCTCTGGAAACTGGAGCTCTTATCAGGTGTCTGCAATAGCTTTCTTATGTATTCCGCTTGGTGCCAGGCCTGTAAATATAAATTTGTTTCTAAAGTGAATGTAGTGCTGGAGAAATGTGTCAGTGTGACATGTGGAGAAACTAAAGCTGCTCTGGTGACCTCCACTCTTGGTGTAGCCCTGATAGCATGGGTAGGGCGTTTGTCCTGCTCCAGATGTCCTGCCTCCCTGCACACCTCTGGGGACTGCTGTTAAACGGGGAGCGACTTCCCGACCATTTGCATTTGTGTGTGTGGGGAGGTCCACCTGGCTTCCAGCAACGTAAATTTGCACCTCTTTTTGAATGCCCTGGCCTATGTATTTGGGATTTCAGACCAGAGCAGACACCTGTGGAAGTTTATCTGCCTCAAATTTCACATTAATGCTGAAATTTGTACAATGGGAATCCACGAGAATGATTTTTTGCCTATTTTGCCTAGATACCTATTTGGCCTGAACAGCTATCCAAAATGGCTCTTCCCATTTCCAGTTGGAAATAGCCCATCCCATCCCAGTTCCCCAAAGTAATGGATTTCTACTTGATTCTCATGCCTGTGCCACTCCAAGATTTCTCCAGTACCCTAATCTGTGAATGAATACTGAGGGAGAAGAAATGTGTACAAGCAGTTGCAAGGTTACCCCACCGTCAGCATGAAATATGGGACCCCTCCTTGCCTGATTCAGACAGGCATTGCATCGCACCGAGTTCGGTGGGTGAGTGGTGGTGGGGAATGAGAGGTTAGGTAAAACCTAAGTGCTTGATTTTGGATGAAAGCTCATGGTAGCCCTGACTAATCAGGCATTTTGTTCTCTGCAAAAACAAGACCACAACTACCTCCAAGATTATGGACTTGTTTTCTGTTAGGTCCTGAGTGGTTGTTCTCACAATGCCAATCACGAAAACAGAAATTATTTTTTTGTTACAGACAGGCCCCAAACAAATTATGCAAATAAAGAAGAAAATATCCTTTAACACTTTTTCTCTCTTGAGAGTTTTTGGTAAGGTTTATCCTGATTCAGCAGCTATGCTCTTCATCACTGTCCGTTTCACTAGTAGCAACATTTAATGGAATTGGTGTAAACCTATTCACTTTGTTCTCCAAATCCTTTTCTCCCTGCTGATCCCTCAGCTCCACATTGAGTCTCCAGTTTTTATCTGACTGCTGAAAATGGTAATACTCATGTACCTCCATGTATAGTGGCATGGATCTTCATGCTGGAGCCAGCACTCAGTCAGGCCCATAATCTGTACTGAGCAAAAGGTGGCCCAAACTGTGCTGTGGGCAAGAAAGCAGCATCTCCCAGGTCATCCACTTCTCACAGTGTCTCCTGGGCTTCCTCATGCTGTGCATGTCCCAGAGGCCAGTTCTGCTGGAACGTGCTGAAGAAGGCACCTAAGTTCTGTAACTTAGGTTACAATAACCATGCTTGTCAAGGTTCTGTGGAAGAAAATAAAATGCTTCTGGAGTGCTGGGATATTTTCGTTAATCCTAGCTGGACTTCAACATTATGGGAACCTCACTGAGGTTTCTGAAAAGGCCTCTGATGCCCAGCAGTTGCACTTGAAAATTGAGTTTTGATGAGTACATTAAACTCTGAAATAAAAGAAAGAGACTCCTACCAAGGCAAAGCCAAGTTGTGCTACTTGTCGTTGGGTCTGGAAGTTAGCAGAGACACCTTTCATGGTAGTGGAATGCGTTCACATTTTGTCCCTTAAATATGTTGTTACATTCCGTGTTCAAATACATTTTCATTTGTTTGCTTTTGTTTTACATTCAAATGCTTCCATGAATTTAAACCTAATAGACCCTTTCCATGTCAGTGACAGTATCTATGTTTAAAAGCAAAATACCTCTTGAAGGCAATTGTTTGGTGGAGAGATTGTAGATAGAAATAGAGCACAGAAATAAATAGCAAATATCTTTGGTTTTGTTTTGATTATTTTTTTCTATAAAAGGTGCATTTCATCTGAATGGAATTGCATAAATATCCTATTAAAATTGGTTCCACTTCTTTGAAATGTGCTATAAGACTAATTCTGACACAGCTGACATTTTATATGCTCCTATCGTGACTTAGGAAAGATAATAAAAATAAATTCTCTACTATAGTCACTGTAAAACCTGGTATGAGATGAACATTACATTTGATACAGATATACTTAGTACTATGCCAGTAGAAAGAGAAAAGGACTCTATCAAACACTCCCTTTACTTCCACTTGGCTAAATTTTTAGCTATCTTGTAGGCTGACAGCATTCTTTGCTAATATCTTTCTTGGTCGAAAAGCTGAACGTTTGATAATTTGTCAGATTAACCCAAAATGAATGTTTTCATTGATTTTTTTTTTTTCCCCAGTCAATGAGCTGAAAAAGAAATCAGTTATTCACCGGAAAAAACTACACTCTGCCAGCCTTCATCTTTGCAGATGAGTTCATGAAGCACGAGCTGTACAAATCTCATTCTTTTGGGTGAACTCCCATTACAGGTCTGAAGAAGTCTGACATGCTGCTTGCACCAAGGTAATCCAATGCTCTCATCCCAAAGAAAATTGCTGAATCTGTCTCTGGCCAGACTAAATGTTTCAGCAGTAAGCCCACGCTCATCACATCATTACTGCACTATTGCTGCAATGCTTCCCCCCCTCCCCCTCCCAAACTGCAGCTCAGGTGAACCTTTGATCAATAATTTTTTGCATGTGATTATGCCGGATATCTCCCCTTCAGCTTAGTGTTGAGTAGCTAGTTACAAGAAACCATAACACTAGAGTAAATACATTTCTGCTGAAGTGGCCTCAAGAAAAAATTGACATTGAGCCTTGATTTACACTGTAAGATCAACAATGGGATCCAGGTTTCCATATTGTAATAAATCCTGATGACTTAAGGCTAAAGTTTTTGGAGCTCAAATAACATTAAAAGGCCTACATCCTCTGAGAAACAGAGTAGCCAAATGCACCATTTGCAAAAGCAGCTCAGTAGTTTAGAACCTTGAGACTGACTGATTTTAAGATTTATCACAAAATTAATTTGAAAGATTTGTCCTGGATGCTGTATGTAGATTTCGTAGTATCAATATGAAACAAAGATTTAAAAAATGTTATTCACAAATGGCTGCTCTATGGCTGTGCAACTAGGCTCATTCACATTGTTGAGCAAAAGGATCACAACTAGAAAGTTAATGAATGCCATCTACAGCATTGCCATGGCCTACCTGAGGTTCCACAGGTGATGTTGTGGTGAATGCTGGCCCAGCAGGCATCCAGCCCCATTTTGCATGAAAGCTTTCTCTTGAGGAAAAAGCATCCTACAAGGATTCTTTTTTCTGAGGAGACCCAGCAGGGAAGAAACTTTATTCATGGGAAGTTCTGACAAGTGTAAGCTTCTTGTCAGGTCTTTAGACAGTTTACTGACTTGCAGATAATGCATTTAGACACTTCTGACTTTCTCCCTAAAGAGAAATCTGTTAGTTATTTTCATGAGTTAACGATTAAAGGGCCTCTATTTCATATTAAAAGTCTTTTTATAACTTCAGAAAGTGCCCAGAAATCTTGCATACAGTATGAAACACAAATGAGAACACTGCATTCACATGAAAAATATTGTAGCTAGTGATGGTTGAAAACAATGAAAAAAAAATTCTTGCAAAATACTTTAAATGTCAAGGTGACTTGAATATCATAGTGTTCTTCTCTTTCTTCATTTTTTGAAGCTTTTACAAAGTACCTTTTTCTCCAACTTGTTTTTATTAACAACTGCAATAAAATGAAGGCTATCAAAAGAACAGAAGTTTCCTTTTAATTTTAATTTCTTTTTTCTTTTACCATTCTGTATCTTTTAAAATCTTCTCCAACTTCTGCAATTCCAATGTGATGGAAATACAAAAAGTGCTATTGGTCATTTTTGTTGTTTGGTTGTGTTTTTTTCTTTTTATTTTCTTTCTTTGATAGTCTGTACTCATCCCAGTCCTAAGATAACAAATATAACAAATATAACAAATATAACAAATCCAGACTGGCAAACAAAAATAAGAGGGGAAAAATAAAATTTAACAAAAAATGAAATTAAAAATTAAACAAATTTTATTTTTTTTTCTAGTGATCAGTTAATAAAAGAAGGAGCGGAATACATGAAAACACCAAACTTTTGACATTTGATTTTCCATATTTTGAAATTTTGATTTTCAGTATTTTCACTACCAATGAACACCTGGAATATTAAACACAAAACTAAATAAAAGCTCTAAAAGCATTTGATGTGGTTCTTCGATGACAAAAAAAGCCACCTTTGGTCAGGCAACCGGAGCCAGGAGTAAACATCTGACTGGCTTTAGTCGAAACACCTGCACAATGGTAAATCAGTTCTTGTGAAGAGTACATTTCCTCCGTGAATAGGAGGTAGCAATCACACCTCCTCTGCTTGCTTCAAGCTTTCCACGAGAGGTATCAGTCTCATGCAAGGCAGCAGCAGCTGACCTTGGTTACTGTGGCAACCGGTTGTGCATGGCAGCGACTGTAGGATCTGGGTCCAACCAGGCTTGTTCATCCTTTTTGCATTTCGGCCGTCAGAGTGGTCTAGTAATATGACACATCTCATAAGATAATGGGTTTTATTTCCAAAGAGCCAACAAACTTCTTAGCAGCTTTCAGATTTTTTAAAAATGTCTTTCTGCTTGGTACCCAGTCCTTCTGCCGTGTGGTGTTTTGACTACCTGTCATAGCTTGTGTGAGATGATCGAGAAGAATCAAAGTTTGCAAATATTACTATTTATTTGCTGTCACTTTACATGCAACCAGGGCTTTTCCTCGAAACTGGAAAAATTCTGTGTGCAGTCTCTTCAGCTTCGGAAAGATACGCTGCCAGGGCCAGCAGACATGGACAGGATCAGTGACTAGAGGAGTATTTGGTTTGTGTGGTAAGGTTTTGCGGGGGTACTACAGGGGTGGCTTCTGTGAGAA
>NW_010550100.1:0-14082 GCF_000687285.1 Phaethon lepturus | reverse complement strand
TACCTTCGGGTTTTGCCTGTAGGCAGGAATTTGAAGTCAGTGAGCACAGAGGTGATGACGTGCCTAAAAAACCCCAAACGCAAAGCATTTAAAGATAAATTGAGTCATTACGGAGTTTGCTCTTCAAAAGGCACTTCCATCTGCAGATGAAAGACTACAATTGTTTGAAATGCAAAATTCAGCTTCAAGTCCTCAGATACTGGAATTTTTCTTGTAAATAACTATTTTGCAATGGCTCAGAGTAAACCTTGTTGCTCACGTGGAACTTAGGCAACGTTTTGTTTTATAAACCCTTCTTTACAAAAGTTGCAGCCCGGGCCCTGTGGCAGGAGCACGGTCGCTGCCCGGGAGGATCCAAGGCCCTCGGTCCAGGGTTGTCGTTCCTGAGGCTGTGGGTGCAAGGGAAGGAGAAGTCATTGCGTGGGCAGGAAAACGAGAACTTCGGAGCCGGACTCCTGCGTCCTAGTCCTGTGCACGGGGATGCAGTGGGGCACGGTGGAGACTGGTAGAAAAAAATGCATCCCTAATGCAGCCAACAGCCGAGGGAGGAAGCCAGCCCAGAACAGGCAGCGCGATACGAACATTTTAATCTGGGACAGGTCAAGCTGGATAAACATCTGTTGGCTTTTCATACTGCAGCATGTGCCTTTGCTAGGACAAAAGCCATGGTTGCTGCAGGACACGTTAGGCACCGCTGTCGTCACTTACGCGCTAATAAACATAGGTTATTTGTGGTAGTAGCATAGGAAGTGAGGAATACTGTATCCGATTGAAACGGAAAGAAAATCTAGACAAAGCCTCTCTCGTTAATCAAATTCCAGCTGAGTATGGCATCAGGGCTATCATCTCTAATCTCGGAAAAGTGTTTCTTAACAACCCCAAGCAATCGCTCTCTTTCCTTTTGATCAGATTTGGAAGGCCGGAGTCCAGCCCCTTGATTTCCTGGTAGGGACGACACTGGAAATCAGACCGCCGTGGGATCCTGGCTTCCACCTGGAAGATCCTCTGATCAAGAACTAATCGCATCCAACCTTGCTTTTCCCAAGAAATCAGCAAAACCAGAGCAACAACAGAATAGTGCCAGAGGATTTTTCGGTTCAGTTCATTTTCACTGATACTGAACCTCCTTGAGGAAAGTTTTTGATGTGAGAGCTTTAGACAGTTTTCCACATGAAGATTTTTTTTTTTCCTCCAGTAGCTAGATGGGCTAAGATGCCTTTTTGGTCTATTTCTTTTTATTTGGCTTGGGATTAGGACTCTCCTTTCTGTGTATGTTCTTGCTTGTAAAGACGGATTAGCTTATTTTTTGCCTCCAGGAATAAAACAACTTTATAAAATCAAAATCCAAAATGACAAAAGCTAAATTTGCTGCTTTTCAAACAGACATCTGCTCACAATGTGTAAACCAATAAATAAAATTGCTTCAGGTTAGTTACATGTTGTTCACAGGGAAACACATTTTATCACATGTAAAATACAGATAATGAATTGCACACCAAATAAATGAAGAAATGCTAGCTTTTGTCTTTGCATTGTTAGTATACAACCTGGGTATGTTTTAGTGAGATTTTTCAAAGTTCCTACTCAGTTACATTTGTCATTAATATTCTCCTGCAGTAGCTGTATAGTAAGCATATTTTTCTCTCGGCAGGCTACAAAGAACACACTACTCATGCATATTTAGGTAATAATTTTAATGCATTATGATTTGCATATAGGCAGGTGGAATTGTAACCAATTGCTGGACAATCTCAGAAAACCACTTGAGTGTGTGCATACGTTATTCAAAGCAATCAGTGTGCTGGGAGAGGATTTCCAGAAAAAAAGTGACTTTTTTTCTACTTTCTCCTCAACTATTTAGATAGTGTTTCTTCCTTCTCTTGATGGAAAATTTCTATAAATTTATAAACATGCCCAAAGGCTTTAACACAGCCGACATTTGCTTTGTGGTGATCGCAAGGAGCCTGGTCTTCTGGAGCAGGACCCGCAGTGACGGGGCTGGCTGCACAGCCTCGCGTACTCCAAGATGTAAGTCTGCCATTTTCCCGATCACGTACAGCAATAAACCAACCTTCCCTTCTATTATTTAAACAATAGTAAGAACGTGATTACCAGAAAGAGGTGTTTACAATAAACAAATGTAGATATCCATCTAAAATCCTCTCCCCAAAAGGTAACCCAGGAAGCCCAGTTGTGGGTCTGTCCAGCTCTCTCGGACAACTCCCTCCAGTCCTAGTTTTGTGTTCCTTTACAAAACCAGCTAGAATTCTTTTGACTGCATGTACACTGAGCTTTTTCCTGAGCTGGCTTCATACCGTAAGAGCTCAGAAGTGTTTGTGGAGATGTGGCTTATCTTAACTGTTCCTTCCCCTTCCTGCCTGCCTTTCCTGACAGCACCCATTAAGCTGTACAACCGTATTCAAATGTAAACATCCTACTAGCATTGTCAACACAGTATATTCATGAATTACTGAGCAGTTCCAAAATCAGCACAGCAGGAGACTGGGAAGGTCATTTTGTACAAAAGGAGAACAGAGGCAGGCCTATAAGCTCCACAACACAGAAATCTAATTTCTTCCTACTTATTCAAAGTTTTCACTCTACCACTAACCATATAGTATATTACTACTCTATTAGGCTAACATTCTTTAGTGTCTGTTAAATAACATCATTTTAAATCTAGTAGACACTATTACCTATTGATTTTCAATAAATAAAATTGATTCAGTGTATTCAGATCCAAATTCTCAGAATTTCTAGAGAAACACTTAAGAATGGGATTCAAGCATCAAATTTCTCATTCTCTGAAGTTATCACAGCATTTCATATTTTATAATATACACACTTAAATCCTCCTTATCAGTTATGAGACTATTTTAGACACTCTTAAATTAACAACATTAAACTGGGGCGGTTTTCCAGCGACAGGACTTCAAGCTCAGATACTATTAGCTAATAAGGAGAGAAAGCAGACAAACCAGCTGTTGCAAGATGCTGAACTTTTGCCTTTGATCATCCTTTACTTGATTCATGGCCAAAACCAATCGTGTATGTTTAGCAGAGGATAACAAAGTTTAGTGGGTGACAGAGATGGAGAAGAAGCGATGTCAATCATAACATACTGCTAACCTTCTATTTTGTAATCAGACTACCGCCTGAATTTAAAACAGTTTTCCAGTCCTCTTTTGGATTGACTATTGCTGCGATGACAGACACTTTTTTCCTGCCCTTATAGCAAGAGAAATAGAACAGACAAATGGGAGAATAACAATTTTGCAAAATCATTACTATTTTACATATTAAATAATTTGTGTTGTATTTCTCAGGTTTGTTTTCTAACCTAGTTTATTCTACACAGTTAATCTCTTATCTTAAGGCTGTCTTGCTTAGAAATCTTTGACTATTTACATTTCCTATCTTAATTCTAAAGATGCAGCAGTTTATAGAGGCTGTTCAAACCATGCCTTCAGTCATATCACTCCTTACTCTTTTCTTATTTCAGCAAATAAAATCGTATCTTTACCAAACGTTTTACAGAAAAAATAATTCTGATCATTTCTAAGCATCCTTGGTATAATTTTGACCCTTAAAGCCACTTACTAGTTTTCCTGTTGTATAGCACAGTACTCTCCCAGTTGTACACTATGTTCTAATAACTTAATATTAGAGCTAAGTAATAAATGCAGTCATCTAAGAAACCCTTTTTGTGGAACAATAACATTCTCACCTATCAAAATATATATTCTACGATGATAGGATGAACATAGGAAATTTAGAAACAGTTAAGAAAAATAAAAACTATTTTAAGTTACTTATTACCATTTTAAAGGAATTGCCAGGGAGAAGACAGTTTCATATAACGAATAAAAGACTATATTAACTTAAATTCCTTCAGATTTTTGTCCTTCGGCTTTTGCTCCTTCTGCCTTTCAGGCACAAAATTCATATATACAATGCAGTAAATCTTTTAAAATTCAAAATCTAAACACACAGTCCGTATCTGCTCTGGTATTTGTGTAAATATTCTTTGGATATGTAAATACAAGTGACACTAGTATGTGTACATAATGCCATTAGCATGTACAATGCCAATGAATAATGGTGTCTCTGACAAGACAGAGATAAAAAAACAGATAACGCAACTTAAAACTTCATCACACTTCTGGCTTCTTACATTTTAACATAAATCTTCATATTCCTATCAAAGGGTTCATTTGGTTTTCTAAATATTTAACAATGCTATGCCAATTTTTCACTCATGGTTTTGCAAGCACTTTGCGCTTCAAAAAAGGCAAGGAAACGACGTTTTTTCTACTCTGCAAATGTAAAAACTGAAGCACAAAGGACTACTTTTTTCAACACTGGTATTTCAAATCTCAAACTCTTCATTAAATTATGCGAGTGTCCACCAAAATGCAGGGCAACTTCTTACACTCCTTTCTTTTCCAAGTTACCTGTCATGATAAATGTACAGCCTTAGAAATGAGCTGGCTCAGCACTTTAAAATCAGGATACACACAGCGCATCTTCTTGTACTTTCAAGTGACTTGGCACTCTGTAAGGAAAGTGTTTCTAAAATTATGTTTGTCCAGGCGAAACAAAGAACAAAAATGAGGTGATTATATTATACTTACGCTATCTATCATTACACAATTACATGCTGGATATACTGGAGAAAAAAAATAGTTATTAAACAGGAGTATTGTAAACATGCTAATGTTATTACAACATTATCATTCAGCACGTGTGAAATAAAGAGTTCAATGTCTCTGAAATTTTGTCAAAACCCCTTTATTTCATAAAAATCACAGGATCCATTTAAAAGCTTAACTGAAAAGATTTTGCTAAGAATCAATCATAAATTAACTAACTTCAATTGGATTAATCAGAAATTAACCTCATCCATCAGCACATCAAATGAGTTTGCCAATGTAACGCTACTAAGCGGGTAGAGTTTGATTCAATATCTTGTGTGCTTGGATTTGTCCAACTAACTGAACACTACTACATCCATACGCTAATGTTTTTCTTACCACAATGACATTCTATATGAAGTACTAACAATATGGTACCTTCAAAATAATTTTCCTATTGAAAACCAAAAACCTGCATCTACCTACCACCAACCATAGACATTTGTAAAGCCAGCGAGGATGTACGGAGCTTTTTCCATATCCAGCAACACTCCTGAACAGCATTTTAATCTTTTTCTTCTTTAGCCTGACGCAGGCTTTTAAAGGGTTATCAATTACTCTTGGCTTTTCCTGTGGTAGCTGTCGGATTTGTCTTGATATTGGTCAGCTAGACACCATCTAAATTTTTCTCTTCATCTCCCTGCCATCCATGAGGGATGTCCACCAGGCTCTTCCAGATTAACTTCAGAGATCTGCTATTTTATCAGTATGGCAAAATTAATCCACCATTTTCCAGTAAGCTTAAGAAAATACAGTTCCCTTGAATTCCAGGTGCTGGGTTGGGATTCCTTTACCTGATCTGCCATATCCATTCCTCAGAGGATTTAACAGTGACCAGTATATACCGGAAATTACTTTATTTAGTAATTAAGGATAAAGCCCATTAAAGGCAAACAACTGAACTAGAAAAACAATTCTGTGTAGGCTCAGCATTAAGGCTGAATGTGATCTGTGTTGTAGTCTATACAGACTGAAGAATGCAACTTTATTGAAATGGCTCAAACTGTGTTTGGTCTAACAGTCCATTTAATGCAATTTTGCTTTTTCACCTTTGAAACGTACTAGCTCTTTTGCGGTACAGCTCAGCAGAAGATTTACTGACCAACTGCTAGGTATTCAGTGTACAGCTGTCATATGACTATTCTGGATTGAAAAGGGAGTCCACGTCAGGATCTGTACGACTGCAATGCAAAGTGGAACCACACAGATCAAATAGAACATGGCATCATGAAGACCTAGAAACAGACTGGTGAAGAAGATGAAAACACAGCTTTCAAGACGAAAAAAATTAACTTTCATGGTCAATTCACAACAAATTTTTTTTAAAGCACTCACATTATATACATATATACAGCATATACACATTACTGTGTACAATTAATTCTAAATAAAAGAAATAGAAATGTCTCAGATATCAAATTTACTTCAATTACATTTTCTAATTCTACATAGAACTGTGTATTTTATGTTGTTTACTCCTTTCATAATAGCTGGGAGGAAATTAGATAATTAGCACACAAAGAGTTAATTCTAATACACTGTAGGCAATCTAAGAAATCCCGTTCACTATTTTAGTACATATCTGTATTATGTAATATAGAAATCAATTTACGCGATATAATCCAATTATAGAACAGAGCATCTGAAAAGGTTTAGTAAGACTGAAAAATCTGGAAGAGAAAGAAAAGCATAAAATGGAAGCAAACACTTTAATATGAAATTATTTAAGTTAAAATTTGTGCCACTAGTTATCCGCACTGTCTGTTGTTATAGTTGCTGAGTGCTAGATGGAAGTCATGATTAATGCAGAAAACGCAGGTATGGTGTAAAGGCCTGTTTGAAATACCAAGCCTGATTTGTTTTTGTTTTAAAATAAATGATTACCCAATAATATAAACCATAAAAAGAATACATGTGAAATTAACACTCATGCTCATTTATTCTCATGGACACATGGTATTTCCTTATCTAAATCTACTCTAAGGAGTAAGAGATAAAAGCATCAACAAATACGAATCAAAAAAGAAAATACAGGAGTTTAATGAGTTCCCCTTTATGAACAGTATGGTTTATGACAGCTCAAAGCATACATCTAGGCATTCATTTGGTAGCTAGAATCATTATCTACTAGCATTCTGTTAATTATTGGATTCTAATTACTTGTATATCAGGAAAGTCAACGCAAGCTGAGAAACAGCCCCTAAATGAATTTTCTCTCCGTGAGGCAGTTTACATTATTTTCTATTTTTTCTCCTTAGCATTCAGGGATGAGATAGGAGACTCACAGAACAGCTATGGACATGATCCAAAAAAACTGAAATCTGTGAAAAAACCCTCTCATTAACTTGAGCAGGCTTTTGAATAAAACCTAAGAGTTTCTCTGAATCATAAAAGAATAAACTCATGTGTGTCTGCATTTAACAGAAGAAATGCTTGCAACCTCCAGCATAGCCCAGATTTATTCCTTAGTACATACACGCACTCATACAACAATCACAATTTATCTCAAGTCATGTACATGCTAATGCTACATAAGAAAACAAAAGCACACAGGCTTACAAGTGAATAACTTACATCACTTGGGCAATTGCATTTAAGACTGGAAGTGTTCACTGTGGTCACTGGTCCACAGCCAATGTTTATTGGCAGTGGCGATAATTCACCACTTGGATGTTGTTTACTGGCCTGTTTTCAATTGCATTTTCAGTCCACCTACAAGTAAACAAGGGCCCACATCACGCGCACCACCGTCGCAACTGCCAAGAGTTAACTGTACGAGCAGTGTCGGCAAGGAGGCCACGGCCAAATTACATACCTACCTGAAGGCGAAAACAGGACTAAGACACGTTTAACAGGATGCTGGGGCTTGTACTTTGCCTGTTCTGCACACTAAAGAGGATTGCCGTTTTCAGTACTAAAATTATTCGGTATTTATACATGGACTTCAGGAAGGACAAAAAAAAAGAACGAACAGCTGCCAAATCACTCACACTGGTGCAATCCAATCGTAGGAACAATACTGGTTTAAGAAAATAATACTACCGATTGTACTGTAAAACCTTAAGTTACTGCAGGAATTATGAAAAACAGAACAAGGAATGGGAAAATATTAAGGGATGGGACAAATCAAGAGCAGAGCTCAGATTTCATAATAACAACAGAACTAGTAGCTTCAGAAATTTCCATGTCTACATTTTTTGCATACGCAGGAATAAAACATACAATCTTTTACTAAACAGCCCTAATATCACTCTGAATAGAATGTGATGTAGGCCGGTAGTTCAGTATGAAAGCATCAACGGTTTAAGGGGCCTCCAATAAATAACAAAGAGTTGCTGTCAAGTAACTTCATTCTGAAGAACAAATTTGAAAAGCACACTTTTAAGAGAAGTTAGCTGTAGTTGCAGTGGCTCTCCAGAAGAGGGGGTTTTTAAACTAGGTATCTTTTCCATAGCAAAAAAAACCCCAAAACCACCAAACCAACCAAACCAAGAAACCCCAAACCCAAGCCATATGGGGCAGGTAATGCTTTGCTATGATGATGGATCAAGAAAAATAAAAAAAGAAACCAGGCCCCCTCCATTCTGCAAGATATTGCTCAAATTTTAAGGCTGCTAAAAAATACTTCTTAAGCTAGCTTCCACTACAAAATGCTTAACTGATGTGTAGTGACCACATTTCCTAAGACTGTGGTATAATGTGTATACTAATGTATACAGAAACATGTGTAACACGTATGGAATTGTGTACAATATATAGGCCAACCTCACATGTGAAAAAGGTTACATCAAAAAGCAAGACTTCTGGAAGAGAGTTACACTATTCATAGCAGAAGTCACACTTCAGAGTTATGATACGAGAGGCAAACCCAAGAGATACCAGATCGCTCCTAAGGAAGATGACATCACTGTGACTAAGAAGGTATTACCATGGAGGCAGAAGTAAATGCTAGTACTGATAAGCAAGAGGTTGGTCAATTCAAAGGCTTCAGTACAGCGGAAGAGAAAGACAGTCTAGGTCTTTGGAATGGCTGGTCTAATACAGTACTGCAATCGCTGTTCAGTGATAAGCATTTTCTCATTTCTGATAAATCCTAACCATCCACTTGGAGGTGCTATGATACTTTACAGATGAAAGAAAAAGGGGACTGAATTTTCCTTTCTTCTAGACTTCTACTCTCGGTATAAAACCTCTTCTCTGCCTTACCAGCTTTGGTGCCTTGCAGAATACAAGCGTAACAGAAGCCATCAAGACAATGATGAACTATTGTCTCAAAAGGTCTTCTGGGACTCATAACATGTCAGTTGTCCTAATAAGCTCCCAGGAATGTGGTATTTACTGAGACAGAGAACATATATATGTGTGAATTGCTCAACAGCATGATGGCAACAAAAGACAGAAAGCTTAAAAACCGGCATCCTGATCATGGAGGATGTCAAGGAGTCATAATATCCCATAGCTGAAGAACCAAAGTGTCATCAATGAAAGGATAAGGAGGTGTACGTGAGGTAGTGTCATCTTACAGACTTTTTGCTGGAGGCGTAAGAATACGATTTGTCCCATCAGATAGCTTTTCGTAGATTTTTTTGATACAGTTGAAGATGAGCATCAAAGACAGAGTATTTATGAAGCCCACTTCTGAAGGCAGTATGCTATTAATAAATACTATCAAATGTATAAGATAAATGAAGTAGGGGAGAAGACAACACATCCTTCCCCTGTAAGCTGTGGTGCTTTTTTTATGTGCAAGTTGAAGTCATCCAGAAAGTTTGTGAGCTCCAGCATTCCATGTGGTCTTGAGTAAGCAATATATCAAGAAATGAGGAATGAGGAAATGAATGACAATATTACACAAAAATCAGTGTGAACAAGAACACCTTATTTCCATAATTTTGAATTGTAAACTCATTACTGGAAAATGTGGTTTACTACAGCAAAAGCCTGGAAAGTTTCTGAGAATACAAAAACCAATGTTCAAACTTTTGATGCTGGAGGGAAAGATAAGGGAGACATCTGGACGTTACTGAAGAAGGATACCACTCATGGTCTGCTAATACTTTTCTCCATTCACTCCGCAGAACATTAACATACAAAACAACCCCCCAATACTAAACACAGATAATAAGATGCGTTTCATCAAGAATCTTTTGCTTTGTAAGAGGATCTGTGAAATAACTGCGGAAGAAAACTAATGTGACAGACAGTATCTGTATATAAAAAGCAACTGCCTGTCTGTAACTGTAACATACACATATTTTCACTATCAATAAACACTGGAACTTTGTTCAAAGAATCAGAATCACAGAATGGTTGAGATTGGAATGGACCTCCGGAAGCCATCTGCTGCAAACTCCTGCTCAAGCAGGGCCACATAGAGCCAGCTGCCTAGGACTGTGTCTAGATGGCTTTCAGATATTTCTAAGGATGGAGATTCCACAACCTCCCTGAGCAACCTGTTCCACTGCTCAGTCAACCTCACAGTAAAAAAGTGCTTCCCGATGTTCAGAGGGAACCCCCTGTGTTTCAGTTTATGCCCATTGGCTCTGGTCCTGTCACTGGGCACCACTGGAAAGAGACCGAATCCATCCTCTTTGCACCCTTCCTTAAGGTATTTATATACCTTAAGAAGATCCCCCCTGAGCCTTCTCTTTGCCAGGCTGAACAGTCCCAATTCTCTCAGGCTTTCTTCATAGGAGACATGCTCCAGTCCTTTAATAACCTTTGTGTCCCTCTGTTGGGTTCTCTCCAGTATGTCCATGTTTCTCTTGTACTAAGGAGCCCAGAACTGGACACAGCACTCCAGGAGTCCTGAGCAGAGGGGAATGATCACCTCCTTTGACCTGCTGGCAATACTTTGCCTAATGCAAGCCCAAGATACTGTTTGCTGCCTTTGCCACAAGAGCACGTTGCCGGCTCATGTTCAGTTTGGTGTCCACCAGGACCCCCAGGTCCTTTTCTGCCAAGCTGCTTTCCAGCTGGGTGGCCCCCAGCATATACTGTGCATGGGGCTCTTTCTCCCCAGGTGCAGGACTTTGCAATTCTCCTTGTTGAACTTAATGAGGTTCCTGGCAGCCCATTTCTCCAGCCTGTTGAGATCCCTCTGGATGGCAGCATGACCCTCTGATGTGTCAGCCACACCTCCCAGTTTTGTGTCATCACCAAACTTCCTGAGGGTACATCCTGCCCCATCATCCAGTTCACTAATGAGGATGCTAAACAGGACTGGACCCAGTATAGACCCCTAGGGTAGACCACTAGTTACTGGCCTCCAGCTAGACTTCATGCCACTGATCACCATCCTCTGGGCCTGGCCATTCAACCAGTTTTCAACCCACCTCACTGTCTGCTCATCCAGCCTCTATATCAACAGCTTGCCTATGAGGACCTTATGGGAGATGGTGTCAAAGGTGTTACTGGAGTCCAGGTAGACAATATCCACTGCTCTTCCCTTGTCTACCAGGCCAGTCATTTCATTGTAGAAGTTCATCAAGTTGGTCAAGCATGACTTCCCCTTGATGAAGCCTATGATGATGACAACAGCCCCCTGATGCTGACTACTACTGATGATTTTATTGTCCTTGATGTGCCTGGAAATAGGTTTCCAGGATTAGCTGCTCCATCATTGTTGCTACGGTTTAACTTTCAGTTCAAGAAAAAATCTATCATTTAGAATTCAGCAAACAGTTTCTGATTTTGGACTGCATCTTCTCTTCTCACAGTAAACAACATTGCTGGAAACTCTTAAGACATATTTATTCAGGGCCCAAATATTTTGTTAATGCAGAATAAGGGTCCTCTGGGCTCTGAGCAACCTGATGTAGTTGAAGATGTCCCTGGTCATTGCAGGGGGTTTGGATTAGATGATCTTAAAAGGTCCCTTCCAACCCAAAGATTCTATGATTCTATCTTCACAATTCACTACCACTATACCTAATAAAGTAAATGCTTTCCAGAACACTTAATAGATATTGCCAGCTTTGGAGAAGGAAGGACACAGCTGAGATTGTATTAGCATGAGTTGTACTGCTTCATCATTTCAAATTCAGATGTGTGAATTTTTTTCCCTCCAAACAGTTTGAGCATATTTTAAGCAATCTCCTGTATTCGTTTCCTTTTGTCTGCAAACAACTTTGTCCTGAGGCTAGTGTATTTTAGCTATCAGATGATAGAGTTTAATATGTATGAGTAATTTTAACTCAGTCAGTGGTCCGAGTACATTGCCATGGGCAAACTGACTCCCTAGAAACAATCTTGAGTGGTCTGTCTTTGTGGACTGTATGTCCACACTGTAGTCCCTTTGCAAAGCGAAGGACATGCACATTCACATATACATATACAGAAAGCACTGCTTCTTATTTAAGAAATTATTTTTGAAGGGATGGACAAGAGAAATACATTTCAGGTGCTCTGTGATTAACTGATCTCAGCTTTGTACCTTTATGCTGTTCCTTGCCCTAGTGAAATAAATCAAATTTCAGCATGACTCAAGTGAAAATACAGGTTTTAGAGATTGAGCATTTGAAGTATTTCAACTCTATATACAAGAAATTTATTGTTGCTATAGTCCAGAGGCTACTTACTGGGGAAAAAAAGATTTATCACTACTTTGATTTAAAATCCATCCACAAAAGGATCATTTCTCTGATTGAAAGGATTAGAACTGCGTTTTTTATGTTTCAAAACTGAATTTCTCTGAATCAAGATGAACATATTCATCCCTCTCATACCCACATCCAATTCAGCCTACCACTCTTCTGCAAAAATCACTTATCTTATTTGACATTATAATGAGGTTCGCATCCTCTTCACATCATCTCACTGGCTGGCTATCTACAGAATGCATTAAAATAAAATTAACTGTTCTCACACATAGCCTCAAACTTAAGCCGCCTTTGCTTGTGTCAGAATGCTTTTCTGAAGACCACCTGTTGTTCTTTTGTGTCATGCTTTTCCTCATACATTTTTTTAGAAAAATCCTCAAATAGGAAACATTCTCCTAGCCTTAGATGACACACAGCCAGCCATTTCTCCTTCAAGAGCTATCTCCACAGAAGTCCATATGCAGTTGTCTTCTATGAATTTTTTAAGGTTTATACTCAAAATTTAGGGGAGCTATGTAGTTCTCACGATACTCATGTTGTTCTCTCAAGCAAATCCTAATCGGGACTGATTTTTGCCTTTTAGTCCTGACTTCTGTTATTCCTTATGTTGCCACTTCATCTTGTTGGTCATAAAGAAACAGCCTATGACCCCTTCAGTGTACTGACTCCCTGTTAATTTGTTTTTATAAAAGCCCATGCATTTCCAATGTGCTAACTAGCAACCACAGCTTTATGCTGTGTATCAAGATCTCCGGGGACTGCAATGAAATCATTAGCATCAGAATGGTAAGTAGTATTGAAGCCAAAATTATACTCCTACTTGAGGCAAATTCCCTCCCTCCAGTGATTATACTGCTTTCTCTCAAACAAAAAGGTACCTTTAATGCAACCCTATTAGGATTACATATTTAAGGAAGTAGGTTTATGAGATAAACAAAACACAGAAGCCAGGACAAGATGTATTAGTAAGAGTTATTAGATGATCTCAAACATTTTTTTTTTCTTTTTTGCAATAGAACGGGCGATGATCAACTACTGAAATGTAACCTTTGTTTTTCACAATTGTATAGTTATCGTAACGTGTGTTGTTTAAGAAATGATTTATTCTTTAAAAAATTCTAGAAAACATTTCTATTTCTACACAGATAAGAAACAACCAGAAAATATTTTTAAGGCACTCTTATTTTTGAAATGCAGTTGATGCAAACTAATTGCAGCTTAATTTGCTTTAGATGATAGGATTATTTCATGTTAATTTCTATGATTTAAAGTATCCCTTTTAAACTCACCTTGGATCAGGCTGAACAACTTCATTATTCAGGTTCTCATATCCAAATTGATTTAGGATTGTAACCACAAGCATTGGAGCCAAAGATTGGGCAGGCTTGGTAAATAAAGCATTGGTACCAAAAACCATAGAGGAAAGTGGTGATCTAAAACATTTAGGGGAAAAAACAAATGAATGCAAACACAAACTTATTAGTATTATTAATTACAATAGTAATTTTTAAAATCCTGTTAATATGCAAAAGCTAACCATCATGATCCTTAGCTTTCTAGTTCCCACATTACAGCAAATGGATCAGCTATCATAATGAAATTTAATTTTCTTTGGAAATGGAAGGTAATAAACCTCTGGGGTACACAAGCAGTTTGGCCTCAATTCTGAAACGACTTATACTCAAATTCACCTTTGTGCACGTTGAGTAATTACTCAAGTTAACTTAGACTGAGGTTGATTTTATAATAATTATATAAGATCTATTATATCTATTATATATATATAT
>NW_010550099.1:511-787 GCF_000687285.1 Phaethon lepturus | reverse complement strand
CCCCCGCCAAGACGAGCTGCTCCTTTACCTAATGGGAGTGACCCGGGGTGAGGGGCTGTGAGATTCGGGCCAGCGGCCTCCCGTGGGGGAAGACTCCCACACTGGGAGGGAAGCAAGGTGAAGCGTGGCCGTGCTCAGCTTTCCATGAGGCCGCAGCTCAGGGGAGCCTCGGGGGTGGCCATGCTGGCTCCTGTCTGCTTGTGCCACATGCCCACGTGCTGAAGGACATGGGGCTCCGGGCATGGGGGGCTCTGGGCTCTGAGGGGCAGGGTGGTG
>NW_010550099.1:0-336 GCF_000687285.1 Phaethon lepturus | reverse complement strand
CCCCCAGCCAGCCCCACTCCGAGGGCACCATGAGCCGAGGGCATCTTCCTGCCCTGCCCGGGGGCTCGGTGCGGTTTCAGGGGAGACAGCAAAGGGGTCAGGCTGTGCCACAATGCGCTTCCGCCTCCTCTGGGTCTCCCCCGGCACAGCCTGCGATAGAGGGGCCAGTGGTCGATCTGCTTTGGCCAGCCCTTGGGGGTGATGCTCACCACCCGGGCTGCACGACAGGAAATTGGGGCTAAAAACATGAAAGGCCACGAGTGAAGGTTACCAGGCCGTGGAAGAGGTCAGGGCACGGTGCAGCTGCAGGCCCAGCGCTGCCGCAGGCCCTGCTAG
>NW_010550098.1:1137-1720 GCF_000687285.1 Phaethon lepturus | reverse complement strand
CAGCTTAACCCGTGACTCAGGGCTTCAGGGTGGGTTGGGAGAGCAACCCCCCAGCCCCGAAACAGCCCTGCTTCCTCTCTGTGTCCACACTGCAACCCCGGGGGCTATTTTTGTCCCTTCCCTTCTATTTATTGTGCCAAAGCCGTGTGCGGTTGGAGAACGCTGTGGTGTTTGCTTTATGATTGCTTCCTTCCCGCCCATAACCTTTTGCCTTAAAACGGGATTCGCCCTGATCCTCGACCCAAGGCCGGGAAACCTGGGCGGCGTGCCACCGGCGCTGGCACCACGAGGCTCTTGGGGGACAGAGATTCCTGGCTCTGACCCTGATTTGGATGCAAAGCTGAGTGCGGACACGCTGCCCTTCAGCTCTCCGGGCACTTTCCCAGGGCACAAACTCGCGGCACCCAACCTCCCCCCTCGAGCATCCCCAGCCCCTGCTCCGCCCCGCCCAGCGCCTGCGCTGCCGCGCTCGCAGCCAGACCTGTGAAATGCTCTGGTTTCGAAGGTAGACAGATGGGTGAGTGGGAACCATCGCAGCGAGCCCTCAAACAGGAGCCACCACGAGACGGGTGGGTGGTTGTTT
>NW_010550098.1:0-943 GCF_000687285.1 Phaethon lepturus | reverse complement strand
GCAGCCAGGGCTGGCTGGAGGCTTGCCCCAGCCCGGAGATCGCTGAGCCACTGGCCTTGGTTAACTGGAGGGGCTGGGACCCCCCTGCTGTCCCAAAGCATCGGCTGAGCCCTGGGCCCGGCCACGGCTCCGGAGCGTTTGCCGGCACCCCCAGCACGCTGCTGCCTTCACCCCTCTGCCGTACAGCCTGGGGGGGATCTGCACACTCGGGGCAACCGCCGGGGCCAAACCCTGATGGGAAATGTCCAAAAAGCTTCTGCAGGCAGCAAACCCAGCCCGGGCTTAGCTCAGCCCATGCTGGTGGCAACTTTGCTGCTCTGCGTTGGAGGTTTCCAACGAGGACAGCAGCAGTACCCGGGGCAGAGCGGGCACAGCGAGAGCTGGGGTCTTTATCAGCAAGGGAGGCGTCTTTTAGCACCCCCGAGGGTTAAGCCTGGCTTATCGGCTAACCGAGGCTGTGAACACCTCTCTCTCGGAAGCAGAACGCTGCGATTTTTTTGCGATTGCAAAACATTTGCAATTTCAAATTAAGTCGACCTCTCCTTTTTCTCGCGAAGCAGCAAACTGCAGCTACGCTCGCCCTTCCCCGGTGCACGCGGCAGCCGCGGGCGCCGGCGGGGGGGGCCTCCGCCTCCGCCCCCCCTCCCCCGGTGCCCGCGGCAGCCGCGGCAGCCGGCGGGGTCGGGCTTCAGCAGGCTCCCCAGGCAAGTGCATATCCTTCGTGTGTAGGAGTAGCTGCTGGCTGGGAGCAGCCCAATTTCAAGGAACTTCCAAAAGTTACAAGCCTTAACGTCTTGCTGAATCAGAGCGTGAGATCCGGAGCAGCTCCGCGCTCTGCAGCCTGGAGAAAGCAGGGATTGGGTTTGTGCAGCCAGGACCTCTTTGCTGTACGTGGCGATCTCCGTACCCCTTCTGCAACCCTCCTTGAGACGCTGTCTGCGAT
>NW_010550097.1:452-1669 GCF_000687285.1 Phaethon lepturus | reverse complement strand
GAGCCTCGCCGCAGGCGCTTCCCCGTGCCAGCGCAGCGCGCTCCCGCGCGCTTGCGGCCACACGCAGTCCGAGCCGGGTATCTTTGACTAGTTGGATTACTGGGTTGATTGAACCAGAGGGGTGGAGGGATTTTGACCCTATGTGTAACATCTTGGCCCTATATACAAGTGGGCTGGTGCCTTACCTAGCTTGCTTCTGAGGGGCTTCGTGTCAGGTGGGGAAGGCGGTAGCTCATCCGTCACCTTTCTTGCTCATGCGTGGAGACGGGGATGGGGTGCGGAGGGACTTGCCTTCGTGCTCTCGGGGGAATTCTTTTCACAATGCACGTGAAGGGAAGTGTTTCTGTGTCAGTGTTTCCTTCCCCAGCACTGCAAAAATGCTCCCGTACGTAGGAGCATCCTCTGATGCAGGGGGGTCCCTGCTGTTTTTTAACCTGGACTCTGACCCTGGACCATCCTTCCCACACGATGTGTGCCTTTTTCTCTCTCTATCCCTTCACTAGCTTTTAAGCATGCCTTTTCTTACCGACACACTTGCCGTAAGAATTTATACTGCAGGATGGGGAGTTACAGCCCCCCAGTAAATTAAGCCTCATCCCTAAGCTTCTGCCGTGGTTTCAGCTTGGCAGCTCCCCTCGCATCACACACCTGTGGTGTTTTAATTGCATAATTTAGGTGGCAAATGCCCTGTACAGCAAAAGCAGTGTCTGTTCTCAGGTATTGATTAAACACCAGGACAAGGGCACATTTCTGCAGGCGCTGAAGGAGAATAAATAGGTTTCTCTTTGCGTGTTAGCCTGCGGTGAACGAGGGCGTAGGAGGATTAGAGAGCCAGAGATATGGACCGAGTCGCGAGGAAAATAAGCAATAATGTGGGGCTGGGCTCCTGAAACACATTCCACTGGGCTGTGGGCACCTCAACCCCCCTGGACCTCATCCCATGTTCCTGCAAGCTGGTGGCAAGCTGGTGGCAAGCCGGTGGCAAGCAGGAGATGCCCGCCATCGGCAGCAAAAGCTGCATTTGCAAAGCTTTTTGCTGCAAAGGGGAGGGCATTTTGGCGCTGTGTGGATCAGGCTGGGCCATTGCAGCACACCAACCTTCATCTCCCCCCGCCTTTTTTTGTTCTCAGCCCCCCTGGGGACGTGGCAGCGAGGCCGTGGGTGGCTGAGCCGGCCACAGAAAAGCCAGACGGCGGCTCTGCCGGTCTGTGCTGCCC
>NW_010550097.1:0-415 GCF_000687285.1 Phaethon lepturus | reverse complement strand
GCGGGCGCCTGCCGGCCCCGCTGCTCCCCAGGCCTGCTTGAAGGTTTTGCACGTATCGAGGATTTTTGCGGGGCCTCAGCGAGGGGAGAGCCCGGGGCTGCCTCCTCCTGGAGCGGGGTCCCGCTTACCTCGGCTCCCCCCCGGCATCTCTCACCGCTGCCTGAACCCCCTCGTTTCCACCCATCTTCTGCTGCAGCGCCATTGAGTCCCCCCAGATTTAGCCCTTATCGATAAGAAAGAGGAGGGTGACAACCAGATGACCTTTAAAGGTCCCTTCCAACCCAAGCTGGTTTATGATTCTATGGCTATTTTTGCAAATGTCTCTTGCCAGAGATGATGGCAGCGGGAAGCGAAACGCTGCCACAGTCCAGCCGTGCGGCCAGAACCTTCTGGGGCATCTGCCGGCGGGATTTGG
>NW_010550096.1:0-13306 GCF_000687285.1 Phaethon lepturus | reverse complement strand
CCCACACTGGCGGGGACCTAAAACTAACATCCCCAAATGAGGTAACAGCACTTGAGTCAACAAACTGCCCCCGCCAGCTGGACGGGGCGAGGGGGACCGCGACCCCGCTCGGTGAGGGGGTCCCTCCGCCTGCTCCGGCGACCGTCCTGCTGTGCCCAGACCGGTGGGTGGCACACAGCAAATTCCCTCGGGCACCTGGGTGCAGGTCCTGGTGATCCCGCTGTTGCTTTTGCATCCCCTGGCGGAGCAGGACCTGGTCCTCTCCAGTATCCTCCGGTTTGCCTCTCGTTTGCCGGCTGGGGACACGATGGAGGAGCCACGCTGGCCCCTGGGAGGTGGCCACAGGGTTGTGTGGCTCAACCGGAGCTTGGGGGACACCAGCGACCTCTGACATGGTCATCTCTTGCTTCACGTGAGGCATTTTGGGGTTGGGATGAGGAACATCCATCCGTCCCAAGGCTGGACACTCCAAGCAGCCAACGAAAACGCAACTGAAGATACATTTGTGAGCCGGACCTTGGGAAAGTCATCCGATGTAATGCAAGGCTTCGAGCTGATGAGCCTCATTAGGAAACTCATTAAGACCCCACTGTGACCAAAGGGAGGAGAAGGGGCAAAAGGGAGGGTGGGGGAACATGGACCAAACTTCAGCGCTGGTTAGAAGCATCACCTGAAGAGGAAGGATCGTGGGAACCAACCAGCCCATAAAGGACCTTTGGTCCACGAAGTGGTACCAACCCTGTATTTGGCTCTTTTTTTTAAGATTTACAGATTGAGGTGGGTTTTTTATTATTTTTAAATTTACTGCAGCTGGAGAAACTGAGGTGCAGCAGGGTGCAATGCCTGCAATTCCAGCGTTTGGTCCCAACTGTTTTGCTCAGGTCTCTGCATCGCCGGTGCAGTCCCGTGAGCCCATCTCCTCATGGGGGTTGGTCGACATTGCCCCCTCCCCTGCTACCTGCGACCTGGGCACGTCCCCCACTGCTGAGCCCCCACATTGCCCTCGATGCTTCTGTCTGCAGCTGAGTTTTTAGCGCAATGCTACTGCAGATCTGGCTTGCTCTTGCGGACCAGGATTGGAGCTGTTTCTGGAACACTTCTCCTTATAGCACGCACTTTCCTGTTTTCCCACGGGTTGCAAAATGCAAAGGATTTTTTCACTTTGCTGTCAAGATTTGGCTAGAGACTTGTTTACTGGGCCTACAAAGCAGGGAAACCAGATAATGCCATTTCTCTGTTATCTGCTCGGCTTGGGAGGCATAAAATTTGTTGCAATTTTCAGGAATATGCCGAGTGGAAAGTTAATGGCAAGCAGGTGGGAGGCGTTTTGGCAGCCGAGGGGAGCGATGCTATGGGAGGATGCACCCTTGCAGTCTTTCTGCAGCTGTTTTGAGGCGTAATTGGCATTTTGTACTAACAATGCTTCGGCTCGTTATTATGCCCAGAGGAATCCAAGGGAAACAGGGCGGCAGACTCGCTGGCTCGCCAGCTCCAGCACGCTGTCGCCCAGCGGAGCGGGCAGAGAGGAGCAATGGATGAGGCCAAGCCGTGATGTCCGCCCACCCCCGAGCTCGCCGGTGCGTTGCCACGCACCGGCACTTCCCAGCCTTACCATCCCCGTTTCCAAAAAGACTCCCAGCACAGCTCCAGCGAAGCCATGGGGAGGACAGCTGCCTCGCACAGAACGTGACTGTGCCCAGAAGGAGGAGGGAAGCATTAAACACCGGCACGGTCGTAATCGCCCAGGTGCTTTAGGGTCCGAAATGAGATTTTGTCAATCATCTGGTGAAATATTCTTATATATTCAATATAAAATTTGATGGGAGGCTTTCCCAGCGTGGACATGGCTGCAAGGGCCGTGCAGACGTTGCACAAAGCAGAGTAGGGGATGCTCTTGGGAGAGGCTGTCTTGCCGTGGCATCTGGGCCACAGGCATCGTGGTAATAAGGTCCCTTCTTGGAAACATCCTCAGTGTTAAGGGCAGCACGGCTAAGAACATCATCATTTCTGCAGGTGTCTGGGAAGGAGCATTTACACCCAACAGCAGCTGAAGTAGGAAAGTAATGACCATGAGATGGCAGTAGCTGGGTGCTTCCCCTCCTCCAGGAGCACGGTGGGTGCTGTCGGGAGGTCCAAGCCCTCTCCAGGGCTGCCAGGCAGGGCCACCACTAAGCCATATGGAATTTCAAGAGCGGCTGTGGTCAGTAGGAGCGATTGTGCTCGTATTGTGCATGTATCTCAAGGGCTTTTATGAACACACTGTGGCTTCACTTTGCGTCTCACCACCATACAGTAAAGTCAAGAGTCAGTCCATTTTACAAATGGGACAGCAGAGGTTCATGAACCTGAGTAGCTATTTCTGATGCTGTGCAGCATAAGCTGTGACAAGTGCCGATTTCCCAATGCCTTGGCAATGCTGAGATCCAGAAACAGAGCATTATAATGCCAAAATCCGCCCCTGAGCCCCATTCGCAGCTCAGACAGATACAATCACTCCATCAAGACCTCACCAGCCATGTGGTGTTGTCTCTTCCTCTTTCATAAACTTAAAACTTCAGCCTATTTGAAAGTTATCAATATATTCTATCTTCCCTATTACATGAAACTCATAGTTCCCACAAGAATCATTTTGAAGGTGGGTATCAGAAAAGCCAGCAGACCATACCCACCCACCAGAAGAAGGTGTCTTAGCATATAGTCTTGGGTTGGGCTTGCCTTTCCCCAACCTTGGCACTACATTTTACTACTCGCTGGTCTTGTAGAGGGTCTGAAACAAATGACATAGAGGTTTTTGCTCTCACTTTAGGGTTCTATGAGAGCTGATGTAGCACTGACAAACAGTGAGGCCCAAACTCCAGGCTGCTGTGCTTCCCAGTTGCTTTGCAGTCAGATGCCACCCTACCGCAGCTGTTAGGTTACAAGATCTCACCAAGTACACAACTGTGGAGGAACTCCACATTTTTTGCTTTGGTTTTGGGATGAACTTCTAGCCTCTCTGCAAAGGCAAAAAGCTTTCCAGTTAGCCTTTGAAGAGGCAAAGGCAAAGTTTCACTCTCTAAAATTTCCCATTGCTCTTTTTCTGAGACCTGGATGGGCTCAGCTGATCTTTCTACTTGAAGAAGACCACATGGGCCTCTTCGCCTCCTGCCATATCCCCCACCGGGTGATACTGCTGAATGTGGGTTTTCATTTACCTTTTACACCCCAAAAGTGGTTGTATCTTATTTTGATGAAATTACTCTCATCTTTGTAGGCTCACATGCTCAGGGTACTACAGGTTAAAACAGATCTCCCACAGCAACACAGCTGCTAATCCTACACAGAAGTTGAAAAGGATGGTACTTACACAGGTTTTAGCTTCTTTCAGATATATGGTGGGCCAATTATTTTGCACCTGGTCTTTACAGATGACCTGGAAAGACAGAAGAAAAGCAACTCTCAAATTGTTGATGTAGGTTGGAAGAACAGTTGGTCACTGATACTACAGACTGCCTCAAGCCAGGAGATATCCCAAACAAAGCTCTGATCCATTTTATGGAAACAAAATAGGCCCAGGAGCCCTTCACTCAACCCTTTGTATGTGGAAAGGGTTTTCACAGACAACAGACGTTGTTGTCTGCAGGATGTTTGCTAACGCACTTCCCAAACCGGGCCTAGGATTTGCAGTATGGGTTAAAGCAAGAATTGGCTTGGGCAGTAGGAAGATCCATGCCAGTGGGTCATGAGGCAGTCCTGCCCTACAGAAGATGAGCATCTAGAAACAGAATCCCCTTCCCTCCTTCCCAACACTTTAGTTATCCTGGCTTGTGTTTTGAGACCCCCCTACGCTCCCAAACCATTTTCTGCTAATATCATCCATGGACGGTTGACGCTGAATTGTGGTCTTTGCCCTCTCGTCATGTCCAAGTCCACCCCAAGGCAGCTTCTGCTCTCCATAATGCTCCCCTCTCTCTTCCCAAATTTCACTTCTTCCCTATTCAGCACCCAGACCATAATCCCCTTCGCCTCCATCCTCCATGTCTCTTCACTGGAAAGCTACAGGAGAAAGGGGTTTAATCTAGAAATATTTTGCTGCCTCGTGTTTTCCTAAGGCGGATCTCTCTGACACAGACATGCACAGCAAGAATGGCTGCCGGCTTTACATGTACACGGGATGCCAGCTAAATATTAACAGACCCCACTATGACGTGCCCGCCTCCCCGTAGGAGTCATTACCTCATTTTGGAAAGAAGTGTTAGGGTGCTGGTGGCCAGGACTGCTGCTCGCCGTCTGGTCCCCCGGGGCTGGGGCTGATGGCTGTGCACCGGCAGGGCTCTGGTCAGCACTTGTTGGTTCGGTTGACAAAGATCCGGCATCATGGCTTCTCTGGTCTGGGCCCCCAGTATACAGCAAAAAACAAGCAGACAGACACTGATACAGTATAGAGGATACAGCTGACAGGTCTGCTTCTGAGCAGCTGAAAATAAGTTTTCAGCTCTAGCCCTGCCTTGAAGCTCACTGTGTCAAAGCTTGGAGAGGTTTTGGGTTTCTTCTTTCCGTTGTTTTTTTTTTGTTTTGTTTTGTTTTTTAAATTAGCTAGGATATGAAAAAAAGTATTATTGCAGATCGTATTTTCTGCTGCTGAAACCCATCAGACTGTTCTGGAGAGTTGAACCCAAAGGCTGTGATAACTGTACGTTGGTAGCTGGGTAATCACTGAAAAAAGGAATATTGCTGGATAAATGGGGTGGCTCTCATTTCACTTTATCTGGGGTGTCATCCATGGAGGTTTCTACAGCTCTGTCTGAGCTGGCTGCCCAGGATCTCCCATGAGTTCACTGTGCAATCCCACTGACAACTGCAGCCGCCTCCAGTAGGAGGGGATGAAATGCTGTAACCTCTGTTGACTGCATCTCCATCAGCTATGGAAGAAACCCAGAACATGCTTAGAAGAATGCCTGGTACTATGGGAGACAGCCTGGGGGGGTCCTGCCTGCACATGCCCCACATCTACCAGCTCCATGCAGGTGTCTCAGATACCCGAGATCATCTCAGATGCCTTTCTTAAGGTCTGTAACATCTTACAGTTTCTTGTGCAATGGGAGTAGTGCAAGGAGCATAGCAGCCTCCTGCCTCCCCAAAACCTTTTGAAGAAATGGATCTCCATCCCTGGGTTCCTAATTGATCCTTAAATGCTGACAAAGAGAATTAAAATGCCACATCCTGTTCACAGCCTGTTTGCTTTTGGGACTCCTGCCTCTTCCACAGAAAAGATGAGGGATATTTATATCCCAGACACATTCTGAAGGCTCCTGGAGAGAATTAATTTCAAAGCCATCTGTTTCTCTTGCATTCTCTCACCTATTTATTAAACATAAAGGTTTTTGAAACCTTTTCATGCTCAATGCTTGAGGTCTGCTTGAGGTCAAATTTGAAGTAACATAATTTCATATATCATCCTTTAATGGAGAACAGTCCTGTGGAGCAGGAGAGGAAAGAAACATCCTTCATGAAGACACCCATTTCACCTCCTAACACCTGCTAACATGCTCAAAACATGACTTGTTTGAAGCCAGTGAAGATGGTCTTGCATTGAGACCTTGGCCCATTCAGTGATGCTGACAGCAAGGAGGAGCTGGAAGGCCGCGGGGGAAGGAGATGTTTATTTGAGTGGCTTCTTTATTGTAGGTAGCTGGAAACTGGGTTAAGAACAACCTTCTCCAGAGGAGGATAATGAAGGGCTTCAGTGTCATCACAGCTTTTATTCAGAGCCAGATCTGAACTGACCCCACAATCCCACTCAAGTCTGGAAGGCCCCATGGAGCCCTCAGAGTCCCACAGTATGATTTCTTCCCCATAAACACTACCAGACAAAATGCCAAAGGGGACCCTAGACTGTGCCTCACCAGGATGCTTATGAACTAACATGGCTAGCTAAAGCTCCAGAGGTCTAGGGAAAACATGTTAACAGCATTCAGCAAGATCCACATGAACACTTATAATGCTGCTTAGACAGAAGTCAGCAGCCAAACCCCCTGCAGCTATGACGAATATCCTATCTAAGTGCTTAGACTCTTTAGAGGTTGTAGACTCAGAGTTTAGCCACAAAATCTCCTTAGTCATCTAAAGCTTATTTTCTATGTATGCCCAGACAGCCTTCACCAAGCTGTCAGCCATACTAGGGATCTTCTACAGCCAACATTCAGGGTGCTCTCAATCTGTTTCAGCAACTCTACAATGTCAGTCTCCACCTTCAAACTCATTGCTGCTGGCTCCCTTTTGCAGTCACTGAAGATCGAGTCATTGCAGCTGATGGTGCTTCCGGCACAGTTTGGTCCATCCGAAAGCCAATATCTACGCTTAGCCAGTTGATTCATGCCTTGAATTTCACCAACTGCATTGACTCGATCTCCACCGATGACAAACAAGGAACTAAACACCCAGTTGTCATGGAGACAACTATGCTGGAAAGTCCTAAAATGATATGAGGTGATGACACCTTGTACTGACAGGAGGTATTTAGGGTAGCCAAAGGAAAAGACCACAAAAGGGCCTCCCAACCAGAGAAATCAAGGTTTTTGTCTTCTGGTACCTGCTCCAAGAGTCGGCGTGGTGGCTGCCTCTGAGACTTTGTTGATGCTGCCAGGTGGTAAAGACAGAGACGCTTTACTGGTGGTGGAGACAGGTCCATCAAAAGGGGTAACAGAAGTGTCGATACTTCCGGGTCTGGTGGAAAAGGCCAGTCCCTGGACTGGAGAACTGGGAGAAGAGTGAGGCTGCTTGGCGACAGATGTGGGAGAAGAGACACCATAGTCTTTGAGCGCAGGGGGAAGGCCGCTCGTTGGGAGTCTGGTGATCTCAGCAGTGCTGGTCAACTGGTCTGAAGGCTGGTTTCCCTGAGCTTGCACACTGGGAGTGGATGCGACAGCAGTCCCTAAACCTCCTGGGATAGCTGGAGGGGTGCTTCCATGAGTGAAGACAGCACCTCTGGCAGTGGTGGCTGCTGAGCTTCCTGTGCTGGCTGGAGGGCTGGTCTTCTGCTGGGCCATGCTGGAGGTTGCAACAGAGGTAGCTGTTGAGGCTCCAGACCTGGTTGAAGAGCTGACCTGCTGAGATAGGTGGGGCGATGTCGTGGGGGCGAGTGGTGGGTTTCCCAGGTTGTTTGTGGGGGTGGTCCCTTGAACTGCAGCAGGTGACATTGCAGGGGTGGATGTTGGGTTTCCCGGGTTGCTTGTAGGGGTGGTCCCTTGAGCAGTGGTGGGTGATACCACAGGGGCGGATGGTGGGTTTTCTGGATTGCTTGTAGGGGTTGTCCCTTGAGCTGTGGCAGGTGACATCGTAGAGGTGGATGGTGGTTTTCTTGGATTGCTTGTAGGGGCGGTCCCTTGCGTCTTGCTGGTGTCTGTAGTCGTGATGACCTGCCCATTTTCTCCTAGGCTTGCAGAAGTTGTCTTTGTAACATCCTGAGAGCTGACACCTAGGGAAAAGTAAAAACACCAAGATGAACTTTAAACTAAGGAAACTACCCTTGGTTTCCACCCAGAACAGGTGTTTGTAGAAATAAACTCTGACCAGAAACGATGAGTCATTGACTCGGGGCTTGTCTCGTGCTCTCTAAACTCATACCAAATGCCACGTTCTGGTATCACTGTGTCAAGCAGAAAGCAGAGCAGAGGAGGAGGAGAAGTCAAACTCACAGGACACCAAATGGGTTGAAGGGGGAGCAGGAGGGCAAGACCTGCTGGTTTCCAGAAAGCAGGTCTCCTTCAGATGGGAGGTACGCCAGCTCCCGTGCATAGAGCTACAAGTGACATCATTACCTAAGTGGGAAAAAAGCTCCGTCTCAAAGTAAAAAGCGTTTTCCATTGCTCAGTTATCTCATATTATACATAAGGAGATCTGCAGTTGGCATCTGAAGAATACTTTAAATTTTCAGATTATGAAGCTGTTTCTCAGTGAGGGCTGCAGCTGAAGGACAGCTTGCCTGACAAAAGATTGCAACATGCCACAATTCTAAAACGTGTTCTATTCACGAATAGACTGGATATAAAAGTTTGGGTCCATTTTTCTGTTTGTAATCACTGCAGGAGCTCCATCGGTTGCCATAATTAATTTCCCCCCACTGCACATGGCAATGACCAGCTCTGGGCTCTTGCTCAAATTCACCCCAGGAAAGGTTCAACCAATTATTCACCTTTCAGGAACCACTGGCTGCACTGAGCCACTTCATCCACGGATCTGTCTGGAGTCAAGACAACAACCTGATTTTGGAGGAGGGGGTGGGACATATCTTCCATTTCATGACTGTGCAGAAATGGGCTATTTTTTTTGCCCCACAAGGCACTTGTATATTATTTCCAACCTTCCAAAACAGGAGTCACACATCCAAGGTTTCACTTTTAGCCATATCCTAACGCTGTTCTCCAGAGATTTGCTTTGTTCCTCCATGCTGGCGTTCTGGCAAAGTATTTTCTCTTACAGAGCCTGTTTATTAGTACTGGTTGTGCTTCAAAGATCTGATGAAAGCTTGAGCTTCAGGACCCCAGCAGGGTGTGGAGGTATGTTTGAGACAGGACCACAGGACCTGGGGAGCAGGATTTGGGATGAGGAGGCTGCAACACTACGACTGCGGGAAAAGAGTTTTTGCGGAGACAAGTCATATTTCCTACAGACTGACCAGTGTCTGCGGAGAAGAGGTCAGGAAGGAAAACACAGGCACGGGTACGTAGCAGATGAAACCCAGGTGCAAAAGATAGGAGGGAGTTTTCATCCAGTTAGTCACAAAATGGGTCTATCCCATAAATAGGGCTGTAAAAGTTTGACAGGGGTTTTGACAACAAGGGAGATAATAAAAAAAGAAATCCTCTGAAGGTAGAAACAACGCAAAAGAGACATAAATAAAGGGTTGGAAGGAAGGTGGAGGAAATCTCCCACTGCTCTCCCTTCCTTTTTATGCCCCAGACCCATCCCAGGAAGCAAACACGCACTGAAGGAGAGGTGGAAAAGACAATTCAGTTCAACTCGGTCCAAAAGAGAAAGGGGCAGGCCCACGCTTTGGCTCTGGACCAGCCCTGGTGGCCAGCTGGGACCCCGCAAGCCAAGGAGCCAGCATGCCTGCCCCGGCGCTTCCCTGTCTCATCCCAGGGAGCTGCAGCTGCATTTTTACCACTTCTAGCAAAAGCTGGGGGGGAAAAGCCCCAAGCAAGGTGTTTCTCTGCTGATGGAGAATGCTGGTGTGATCCTCCAGGCTTGCCCTGGCTGGATCCTACCTGGGGTGGTAGAAGGGCCTCTTTCAAGGGACACAGGGTGACAGAGCCCAAAAAAACAACTGGGAGAAGAACCAAGACTCAAGTTGATGCCCACAAAGCTTACTAACATTTTATCCTTCCTTACTTCTGCATCCACTCTTAGCGCTCCTGCTAAGGTCAACAGATGTTAAAAGATCAATTTATTCTTCCTCATTAAGCCAGGACCAGTGATTTAAGTGGGCTCAAAGGAACCTGAGGAGCACACTCCTGCTTGGAAGTGGTGAGCCACCATGTAGGGGAATGGATGGATGGATGGATGGATGGATGGATGGATGGATGGATGGATGGATGGATTCAATGGATGCTGACCACACGGGCAGGTAGGACATTGTCCATCCTACTACATGGGCCTGGCGGAGGTCAGGAAATGCTAAGTGCCACAGAGGTAGAAATCACTCTCCTTTGGTGGGTAATGACCTGCATCCCTTTGGCAAGTGGCAACACAAATGATATATAAGCCAGAAAACACTTCACCACGGCATTTCCTCCCTGCAAACCCGCTCCTGCTGTATTGGGCTGGATGGGACCACTGGGAAGCCCTTTGTAAAAGATCTCCCATCCCAAACGTGGTCTAAAGGTGGTGCTTCTTTTATAACCTCCACCCCAGCTCAACTGGGCTGCTACTAAATTTTTCCTTTCCTCCTTTCTTCTTCCATAGCTTGCTTGTCTCAAAGCAGACAGTTTTGAAGAATTTGTTGTTGCTGGCTGAAATGCAATGGCTGTGGCGACCAGCAGCCACGGAGGTGGCCACAGGAAGAGAAAATCCAGGCAGGTTGCAAACTTGACACTCTTCAAAACAACGTGCACCGCTGTGGGCTGGACATGCAGCACGCCAGTGGAGAGCAGCCGTGGCAACCGCTGGCTGAGACGCTCCTTCCATGGAGGATCTGTGGACCCCTGTCCATCCCCACGCCTGTCCCACAGATTTTTGGGTACCCATCTGTCAGCAAAATTTACCGTCTCTCTCCAGTTCATTAAATTAACCTGTTTTCCCACCGCTGTTGCACAAGGAGCCAGATGCCGCAGCAGTCACTGGGCTGCGCACCTTTCTGCAGCTTTACTGCTCTGGGCTCAGCATTGGTTCTTTGTCCAGGGACTCCGTCTCACTGCAGCATTAGGAAAAAAATGTATTTTATTTAGACTGGGGAAAAATAAATTGCATTTTTTGCGTGTCTTGCAGGCTCACCACCCGCAGAAGACTTGGCTTATGCAAACTCACTGCTCTCATTTTCAGAAGCCTACCAAATACTTCATTACCAAGCAGAAACAAATTCAGAACAAGCAGCGAGAGCACCGGCAAGCCCAGGAGTCACCGTTTTCCTTCCACATGTGCTATACCTCTTTCAAACGCCAGAGAACTATTTTTTTTTTTTTTCTCTTCCTCCCTAACTAGCCACCCGTGCCAAATCTCAGCGGCGAACCCGGGGGTAATAACTGGTAATGAGCCCCTGTTTGCCTGGGCTGGTAGCCAGCATTGCCTGATGACTGTCCTCAGCAGAAGAAACAAAAAGGATCTGGTCGAAGGAGGAAAAAACCCGTCACCACAGACTGGCGGTAATGACAGACAGACAGGACAGGACTATGTTCAGTGCCCCTTCAGCATGAAAAATTACTCACAAAAGATACTGTACATCCTTTTGCAGGACCCAAATGACCCTTTCACGCCGTGAGCCCTGGAGATAAAAGGATTTAACGCGTGCTATGGGAGAGAAGGAGGGTGGAGGAGAGGTCCTCTGAGCTATCACTCACCTCACTGGGAGAAGATCCTTTCCAAAAGAAAGTCCACTTGAATTTCAGCCAGAGTCCCTCAGCCTGCTTTCCAGAAGGCAGAAAAAACTACCTGCCTCTGACCTTCCTGGCTGCATTTTGGCAGGGCAAGGCCACTTATCTGATTTCACTTTTTGGACCATCATCAATTCCTCATTTTAAGGAAAATGAGAGTAATATAGCAGCTACCAGTGTGTTTGGACAGCACTGGTTGCAGTGAGCCTAATGCTTTGGTCTGCACCTCTCCTCTCACACATATCACTCAGAAAACCCCAAATCCTTGCGGTCCTGTGCTGGCCGTGGGGTAGACCCGCGGGAGGAGAGCGCAAGCCCTCCATGCACGTGCGCACGGCAGCCCGACAGCCCGGAGGAAACGAGTCCGCTGCAAAAACATGATTTCATTTCCGATCTGTGTATCCTATGACAGTGCCTGCAGTACGGTGTCTCCGCGATGGGGACAACCCCGGAGGGGAGAGAACTTTCCCTTGTTGCTAGCTATCAAGGTGGGCTTGTTCGGTGAGCGATATTTGGGAGGCTGGAAGTGCCACTGTTGGTCCCCGCTGCTGTGGGCACTCCTGGACAGGGCTGGTGTGGGAGTGCTCTGGTCAGGAGCTGCTGGGGTGTGAGAAGTCACCCAAAATGTACAGGAAAGATGTGCTGGTTTGTGTCAACGCAGCTCCTTGTCAAGGGCCACAATTTTCAGCTGCTGTGCACCACCAGCAACCACGCCATGAAGCGATGCTCCGGTTGTAACCTCATTGCAGTAGATGCGTGGTATTTTGCGGGCTGGGGAGGATGCTTGGGGGAAGTAGCTTGTTTGGGAAGGTCACGGCTCGGAGCACAAAAAGAGATGCAAACCAGCACACAACGCAAAGCGAAAGGACATGTCCTGTCCCTCCTCCATCAGCCCACCCGAAGCCACCACCTCCCCGCGCAGCTCCTCTGATTAATTCCCTGCCCAACAGCTTCCCGCTTCCGATTTTGGTAACGCCTCCCCATCCGCCTAGTTGAAAAAGCTCAGATTGGTTGAATATCTATTAATAGTGAGAAGAGGAAACCCAAAAGAATAACTGAGGAAATGGTGGGTGACACACCCCACGCCGGCAGGCTGAGCCCGGCTTGGAGCCTTACGCCAGCCGGCTCCTGCTCCTCCCAAGGCGGGATGAGAAAACCTAAGGAGTCCAAGGAACTCAGGGAAGGGGAAGGGATGTGAGCCAGGCCTGAGGAAGTTCCTATTTGCCTTTTTTGCAGCCTTTCCTGATTAAATGGGGGCAACGGGTTGAGTTTGTCAAAGGGAAAGCGGGGCTGAGGCTCTGGGGGTGGCCTTTGCTGGGGGCAAGTGTGTGCCAAAGCGAGTGAGGAGGCTCCTGGTCTTTTCTCTGCATTGCAAAGAGGCTCCTGGGCAAACGGAGGGTTTTATCCACCCACTGCAATGCAGCCGTGTCTGAGCTGGAGCAGAGACCGGTCGCTGCAGAGGACAGGAAATCTGTCACCTCCTTTTAAAACCGCGAGAGCAATCAGATTGGCAGAGTATCACAGAACGGCATTATTTATCCTGGAATTAAGCTGGGCTACCAAAGCAACAGGTTACCTCACAGGGTTTTAAAGTTTTGTCTGTGTAAAGGCTCTCTCCTTTCCATCTGCTTAGGGGAAGATGGCTTCCAAACCGCCCCATCCTCCCTAGCTACCTGCGAGATTTCAGTGAGGGATGTGGTACGAGGATGCTGTTAGCATGCACGCCACCCTTTGCCCTCGCAAAGAGGCATTCTCCATGTCAGAAGATGATACACTTCCAAACTGGCATCACCCAACCACTTTGCTGCCAGTCTCACCATCAACATTCTGAAATGGTTTCACCCAGGCCAACGACCTGAGATCGGGGTCTAAACCAAGGGATCAGGCCCAGCCAGCACACGTTCATGAAAGGCAGGTCCTGCTTGACCAACCTGATCTCCCTCTATGACCAGGTGACCCGCCTAGTGGATGAGGGAAAGGCTGTGGATGTTGTCTACCTGGACTTTAGTAAAGCCTTTGACAGCATCTCCCACAGCATTCTCCTGGAGAAACTGGCAGCTCGGTGCTTAGACAGGTTTCTTCTTCGCTTGGTGAGGAACTGGCTGGATGGCCGAGCCCAGAGAGTTGTGGTGAACGGCGTTAAATCCGGCTGGCAGCCGGTCACAAGCGGTGTTCCCCAGGGCTCGGTTCTGGGGCTAGTCTTGAGCAATATCTTTATCAATGATCTAGATGAGGGA
>NW_010550095.1:0-2262 GCF_000687285.1 Phaethon lepturus | reverse complement strand
GGGCGTCTCCTCGCCCCCGCCTTTGGCTGGCTGTGCCCTGGGCCGAGGGCGCTGGCAGTGCCACCCTCCCTTGCCCAGGGGCTCTGTGGCTGAGGTTTCAAGGGCATTTTCTCCTTGATGGCATCTGAGCTGCTCCCAACCACTGAGACCTATCAGAGGGATTCAGCCCTGCAGATGCCTGGACTGGCCAGAGCTTCCTCAGACCAGTGCTCGGGTCATGCTCCGGGCATCAGCCACCAGCTCCCCGGCCACCAGCAACCAGCTGCAGTCCCTGGCCTGGCCAGACAGGCCCGAGCTCAGTGGGGAGCTGTGGGGCAGCCCTTCTCTGCTGGGTTTATTCCTGTCTCTGAACTCACAGGCCTTCACGCTGGTTCCTGCAGCTGGCCCTTCCCTGCTCGGTGGCTGCTGCAAGGTCACCACCCTCCCTCTCACCCTATCCGTTCCTCTCTAGGTTTGTGCTGCTGCGTTCTCCCCTGCCGACTGAAAGGGTGTTTGATGTTTACAGGGAGCTGGATGGTCTGAAGAGAGGAGCTGTGGGGCTCTGCAAGGAGCCCAGGCGCTACCAGTGAGGCAGCATCATGCTGGCTCCGAAGAAAGGCCTGCTGTGCAACCTCAACCACATCCACCTGCAGCACATCTCCCTGGGGCTGCACCTCTCCCGGCACCCAGAGCTCCAAGAGACCTCTGCCTCCATGGGTGGAGGAGACCAGACCAGTTGCAGTGACTGCCCGAGCTGTGAGCAAGTGGATGCTAATTCCAACAATCCCTCCTTGAAATGCCGGTGTTGCGAGTCCCACACTCAGCAGCTGGTTACGTTGGGTCTCCAGAACCAGGCAGCTCAGGAAGATTTCCCCTGCCCGCATATTGGGGAGGAGGTGGCTTCCCCTTGTGATCCCCCTTGTGATCTAGCTTCCTCCTCCTCCTCCTCCGTCAGTAGCTGCTCAGATTTCAGCTTGGATGACTCCCCAGTTTCTGTGTATTGCAAGGTCCTCTCCAGAGAAGAGTCCCAATCTCCTGAAAATCAGCCCAACGTCATTCCCATAGAAGACACCCGGGATGGACAGTTGTTGGCTGACCAAAGTAGGACATGTGATGGAAGAGATGCCAACCTCAACCCCCCAGTGCTCCAGAGATTGGACACCCTGGCTGGAGAAAGCCCAGACAGCCTCTGCAGCAGCACCTCACTTGACTCCCAGTGCGATGAGACCTCTCCCAGTGTGGCAGCGCAGGAGACCATCGGCATCTGTGCAAATCTAGACCCTAACTGCAACTCCCTCCCCAACCCTGATGCTCCATCTCTGGCACCGCCTGTGCCAGGACGGGAGGATCCTGGTCTGAGCAGTGCTCCTGAGCCACGGCCCCGGGCTGGCAGCGTCCCCCCGCCTGTGCCGCCCCGGCCCCGGAGATGGCTGCAGGTTCTCAATGCACACAGAGCAGAGCAGCCACTCCTGCCCGTGCAGCCAGCGGAGCCGGAGCCCAGCTCAGGTGACCTCTGCAGAGACACAGGCAAGAAGACCATCACATCATTCCATGAGCTTGCCCAGAAGAGGAAGAGGAATGCTGCTGGGCCTGCCCTTGCCCAGGCCAGGGCTGACCGGAGTGACTGGCTGATTGTATTCTCGCCTGACACAGAGCTGCCACCCCCCAGTGAGCTGCTCTCCAGCATCACGGGCCAGGAGCCAGCCCGGCCCCAGCTCCAGCACGACTGGCCGGTGAAACCGCCTAGCTCCAGGCAGAGAGAGGTGACCACATTCAAGGAGCTGCGGTACCGCAGTGCCTCCAACAAGCCCAAGGGCCCGCCAGCTGGCAAGCAGTCAGAGCCGGAGGCATCTCAGCACCCATCCGCACCCCTTGAGATGGCCGTAGGCAGTGACAGCTCAGGCTGGATGCCACCCATGCCTCTGGGTGTACACTTGCTGGCACCTATGGAAAGCCACCAGCCAAAGAGGAGAAGATCCAGACTGGGACTGCAGCCCATTGCAGAAGGACGGCTGGGGGACACAGATGAAGGGGGGCTGCCACCGCAAAGCTGCCTCCCAGGAGAGAAGGGCTTGGGCTCTGGTTGTGATAAAGATGTCCTGGTTTGGAGGCTCAGGGGACCTCATGGGAACCCTTGGGTGCCAGGGACGGTCAAGAGAGGAGATCAGACCTGCAAGGAGGGTAAGAGTTTGGGGCCCCTCTTCTGGGCTGGGTGCAGGGGTGTCACCCTTTAAGGACTTGAGTGGGGCAAGGGGAAGCTGCAGGCTTTGGTGTGGCAGCCAT
>NW_010550094.1:0-292 GCF_000687285.1 Phaethon lepturus | reverse complement strand
GGCCCCACTGCTCCCCGCTCTCTGCCAAGAGGAGAGGGGTTTCATCCCCTTGTGTCAGGACTGGGTTGGGAAGCCGCTCCGCTTTCTCTCTTCCTCCCCCAACCCGCTCTCCTCGCAGCGAGCAGCCGCTCCGCTCCAGGGGAAGCTGCGACGCCGCATCTACCCCAGCGCAGCATTGCGCTGCCAGTGCCCCCCACCCCACAGCAATTGCACAAGGCAGCAACACCCAGAGAGGAGGAAGCAGGAGGGAGAGCAGCCAGGCAGAGGCTCAGCCCCCAGAGTTATTTAAGAC
>NW_010550093.1:9663-9954 GCF_000687285.1 Phaethon lepturus | reverse complement strand
GAGAGGGCAGAATGAGTAGTTGAAGTACAGAAGTGATTCTGGATGAAGAGTAGTGTTAGACGGGATCCTCCCGCCCCTGCGGCAGAAATCAGTCAAAGGAGATGAGCTGGGCCTCTCCAGAGAGGGCAGAATGAGTAGTTGAAGTACAGAAGTGATTCTGGATGAAGAGTAGTGTTAGACGGGATCCTCCCGCCCCTGCGGCAGAAATCAGTCAAAGGAGATGAGCTGGGCCTCTCCACTGCCGGGGGGCTGCTGCACAGGGGCTGGGGCCCGCTGGGGGGGGTTGCTCGT
>NW_010550093.1:0-9134 GCF_000687285.1 Phaethon lepturus | reverse complement strand
GCTGCGGGGGGGCCCCTCCAGCAGGTGCTAACTGGAACAGAAGAGGTGGCTTCATTAGCAAACGCACCCCTCTGGGGCCCCAGCCCTCCCAGGGCCAGCAGCACTCACCTGTTGGTAGAGGGGCTGCCGTCCCCGCAGGGAGGACTGCTGGGCTGGCAGGCTGTTCAGTGTGGCCTCCTGGCCCGGCAGGGCAGACATGAGGCCCTGCAGAAGCGAGGGGACAGCTGTCAGGGAGGCTAAGGGATGCACAGCGCCCACAGGGCAGAGGTGAAGGCCCATAGCCTCTGCCAGGATGCTCCCTTCCCTGCTGCTGGCAGCACAGGCCCAGGAAGGCTCCACAGGCTGGGGCCCAACCCCACCTCACCCCCCCCAGTGCCCAAGAAGGGGCCCATCTGGCAGGGAGTGCTCACCTGCATGCCATAGGGCTGGTACCCCATGGAGACTGACTGGCTGCCCATGTAGCCCATGGCACCCGACTGGGGTGCCTGAGAGATGGCCGGGATGCTCTGCGACTGCGAGGCTGCACTCTAGGGAGGAGAGGCTGGTGAGAGGTGGTGGAGGCAGCAATGGCTCATCTCAGACTCCCCAGGAGCTCCAGGACCAGCACACTGCTCTCCCTGCTCTGCTAGAACCAGGGTGTCGTCTTCCCTCTGTGCCGTAGGGAGCCACGAACTGACTCTGACCCCCAGCCCACTCCCACAGCAAAAGCAACAGCAGATCCAGAGATCTGGGACCAACCAGCCCTTTCTCCCTTGTGCTCATGACCGAGACAAGGTGAGTTGCACCAGCCCCGCAGAATGCCCCAGCCCTCGCCCCAGCCGGCCGCAAGCTGCTCTGCCCTCACTTGCCTGGTAGCCCTGTGTTGGAGTTGGCTGGTAGGATGAGTATGCCGGGGTGGTGGTGGGTACTGCCTGCCCCTGCTGAGCTGCCTGCCCACTGCCTGCTCCCGGCTGATACATGTAGGCGTTCACCATGCTGGGATCTGGGGCAGAGAGCAGAGATTGAAGCAACCACCTTGCACTCAGCCTCCACCCACATAGGATCAGCTCACCGACATACCTGTCCCTGTGACAGGCATTGCAGTGTACGGCCCTGTGCCCCCTTGTGCTGCCTGGTTCATGTATACACTGTGCATGGGAGAGCCCTCCACGGAGCCGGCTGGGCTGAAGGTGCCAGGGAAGCTGGTGGGCCCAGAGGGCTGGTAGATCACCCCAGTGGCTGCGGGCATGGCCTGGAGCTGTTGAGGGGAGAAAAGCAAGCTTTAGGCCATGTCCCCTGGGACCTGGCAGGAGGGCCTCTGGCCCAGCAGCCGTACTTGGGCATAAGGCAGTGAGAAGGCTGGCATCTGGGCTCTCATCTGGATGGTCTGCTTCTGTTGTTCCAGGCGCATCTGTCTCTCCTTCTCCTGCTCCTGGAGTCGCTGGATAGCCAACTGACGCTGCATCTCCAGGTACTCCTATGGGAACAGGGCCATGATGAAGAAGAGGACAGGAAGCCAGGACACTGCAGAATCTCCTCCTACCAGGGCAGCCATCCTTGGGCTGGCCCAAGGTGCAGGCAGCCCTGCTGGCTGACACAGCCCAGGATACCCTGGAAACGCTTCCCTGCCTCACCTGCTTCTTCTGCCTCATGATCTCCAGCTTCTGGGCCAGCTGGATCTGGCGCTGGCGCTCTGCCTCCTCTGCTGCACGGCGCAGCTTCTCACGATGCTCCTCCCGCAGCGCGTTCAGAGCCCCACGTGCATCCCGGATCTGAGCCAGTTTGTCCTGCAGGCCTTCATAGTACACTGGGGAAGGAAGAGACAGCCTCAGAGACCCTCTCGGGGCAGAGCACTCGGACCACCCCTGCACACCACACTGACTTCTCTCCAGAGAGGCTGTCACAGGAATGACAAGCCCTGGCGCTGGGGGAAGCCCTGGCAGCCACCCGCTCCTCCCCAGGACACATGCCCACAGCTGGGCAGCACGCACGTACGCCTGCGCTCATCCAGCTGGTTGAGCAGCTCCAGCAGCTGGGGGTGCATGTTGTTGATGGACTGGAAAAGGGACAATACAGCAGAGTCATTGGTGATGCTACGGCCCCGCATGTGGTTGCTCTTCATGCGGTTGACAAACGTGGTGACCGCATTCTGCAGCGCCTTCAGGAACTGCTCGTGGTTCTCCTCAGACTCGCCATTCTGATACTGCTGCTGGAAGGACAGGGCAGCCAGTCAGCCTCAACTCTCCCATACCGAGAGCCAGCAGCAAGCCTGCAGAGCTGCGTGACTGGGCTGAATGGAGGAGTCTGGCACTTCTTACCCCTCAGAAGCTACCAGATGCAGGTCTAGGCCCCCTCTTACCTCAACAACACCAAGCGGGGCGGGGTGGGCTTCCCCAGGCTGAGCAGCTGGCTCTGCGAGGGACAGAGGTGCTGACGGGGTGGGGCTCTTGCGAACTTCCTCTTGTTTCTTCTCCCAGTAGTTGCGGTTCAGGTACCGAGCCAACTGCCAGAAAGAGAAGCAAGATGAGCATCGCAGCCCCACTGGGAGTGAGCCTGTGCCTCAGTAAGGCCTGAGTAAGACCACTAGTAAGGCCTGGATCCTCACCTCCGGGTCAATGTCCTCAGCCAAGGGAGCAGATGAATTCTGGAAAGAGACAAACAGGGAAATCTGGTTCAGAGAAACCAGAGACCCACAGGTCCCACACAGATGTCCTGCTCAGCCCTGCCCATGCACAACCACTAGCGCCAAGCACTAGCAAGAGACTGAAAAGGGACACAGCCGTCTCCTTCAGCTAAACACACGCTGCAGCTACAGGAAGCAGCAGAGGCACCTAAACACTGGCTGAGTACAGACATTCTTCCTGAAAACACAGCAGTGCTGTGAAAGAGCAAGGAATTGAACGGTGCAAATCTTTTCTCTCAGAACAGGGATTAAATCTGACCCAAGCAGGGCAGACTTGGGCTGCGTCCAGGCACTTCATGTTCAAGGTCTCCCATGAACGTACCACAGGTGGGGAATAGAGTGTGCTGACCGGGGGAGCTGATGACGTTACAGGTGTGGGCTCAGCCTTCGGGTACATGGAGTAGGTTGTTTTCTGCCTCTGCAAGAGAGAAAAAACAGTCAACTCAGGGACTGTCCAGACTCCTCCAAATCACCCAGTCAGCAACAGACTGGGCACACTGGGTGGGCAAGGTTCCTAGCAATGGCCAGGCATGGCCAGCAGACACAGCCCCATGCTTTGTACAGTTCCCGCAGGCCAATGTGCCCCAGGGCTTGCAGCTTGGGCGCAGCCTGCTTCCAAGATGCGGGACTGCAAACACATCATGTGCCTGGCTCTGCTTTCACCCTCTCATTCCACAGGCCCTGCGACTCGCTCGCGCCAGAACATGCCTAGAGGTCTGCTACTGCACAGCTATGAGCTGCTCAGCACATCTGGGCCGTATGGCAAAAACCACTCCCAGATGCCAAGCACGGCACGAACCATTCTCTCCTTCTCCTCAGCCTCTGACTGAGACAAGGCAATAGCTAGCTGGAGCTCCTCCTCCTCTTGCAGAGCTGTCTCATCACGCTTTGGAGGCAGCTGCAATCAGAAGGATGAGGAAGCCGTCAGTGAAGGGATCAACATGTGGGTCAGGATCACTAGATCACCTACAGGGCAGCCACTCACCTGGGACTGCTGAGAGAGGGGGCTGGTCAGGTACTCGGGGGGCAGTTCGGAGGTGGCAGCAGCTTTACCCTCAGCTTTCCTGTAGTCAGAAAGAGGCGATAGTGCAGACTGAATGCTCCTTCCTCCGCACTAGATCCCCAGCTCCACACAACACTACAGCTGTAAACCCCGTTCCCAGGAAGGAAGGGAACCCAGTCCAGCCTGCACAGCTTGGGAAACCCTCTGGTCTGCAGAAAGGTGGCTCCACACCAAGCTTCTCCCCGCACAGTCCCAGCTGTTGCAGGCAAAGAAACACACCACAAAGAGTACTGACTTGTTGAGATGCTCGTAACACGGCTCGCAGACTCTCACTTCCTTCTCAATCCCGAACTTGGGGATGGTAGAATACTTGGAGGAGCACTTGCCACAGAAGATCTGCCCACAGGCCCTGCAATGATGCTGCAAAGAATGGGAGACATGAGTGCAATAGCAAGATGCTACTTCACCATTAGACGACATCACTCAGACACTCCTGGCACTTCCCTGCCACAGGCCAGGGAATACAGTCCAGCCCCGACACACTTCCACACAGGCTCAGGGAGTCCTGCAAGTCCCGGGCAGCTGTGCAGGACCAGGGAAGCCAGAGGGGCAGGACCAGCACCCACCTTCCGCGTCACAACGCCAAACTGCACTCGACATCTGTGGCACTCCTCAGCATCGACCCAGTCTGGAGCCTGTCAGGGTTAAGGAAACTTGTGTAAGGAGGGGAGAAGGGCCTCAAGGAGAGTGTCTGCACTGAGCCTTTCAGGAGCTCCTATGGCTAAGTAAGGCACTCTCATGAATGAGGGGAACTGGAAGCATTTGCAGATCAACAGGAAATATGAATCCCCACAAGTTATCTCCTCTCATGTTCCTAGAGACTGTGTTGCTTTCCCAGGCAGCAAGAGATTTTCTAGGAACGTGTCTGCGCAGCAACTGCTTTAGCAATGCCCTGCTGCCATGTTCAGACTGCCATGCTGGAAGGCCGCTGAGTAAAGTTGAAACTAACCCTCTGTCCTGGTCAATTCCACCCCTGTCTGGTAGTTTTAGGCTAAATTGCTGTATACTACCCCAGAACTGCCCACGTGACAGCTGGGAGCAGTCTGTACCCAGCAAGGTCTCTAATCCACATGAAATGGAATGCAAGAACTGAAGGTTTAGAAGGAAGCGGACAGGTGAGCAAAGTCTGTCCTGCAGTGCCAACTCCCTCCCCACCAGCAGAGCTCACCCTTTCTGCAGCAAACATGGCATCGCTCTCTTTGAACTCCGGGAACACATGACCTGTGGGAGAAGCGACAGTGTCCTGTTGTGAAAGGGCTCCTCTGGCACACCCTCCTCGAAGGGAGGCCATGGTGCCTACAGCCTTGTGCTGTAGGTCCCAGCCACATGCGTCAGATCTAGCTCAGCACGACCATTATCTTACTCTCACACAACTAACAGTAATCTTCCTCTTGCAGGAGGCCAGAGGACAATGCTTGCACAGCACTTGCTGCTGTCTGTGAAGTAACTGGGCTCTCAGCCACGCTCTCGAATGCACAGGACAATCCCCTATTGCTTTCCCTTATACACCTGTAAGGGACATCAGAGCCCTTTGGATAAGGCTTATTTCTCAAGACCTTGAACTCAGCATGGGGTGGAAAAAAAGCTCACTGCACAGGCAGGCAGGGCTTTGAGTCTCACTCCTTGAATGGCAAGAGTGTGGTAACACCAGCTCAGCAGGCAGCTGGGACCTCCAGGCTCTGCCACTGCCTGTGGAGGTCCTGGTGCACAGAAAGAGGCAGAGACAGCAGTGCGTCCCTTCCCTCACTGGGAATGCTGCGATCCCCAGGACAAGAGAGAAAGTGCCATACTGACACTCTGTCAGAAAGCAGGAGCATGGACCCATCCTGGAAGTACTAATGAAAGCCTGGGAAGAAGGAACCACCCCACTGTAAATCCCTTCCCAGAAGACACTGATTTGCTGCCAGTTTCCTGAAAAACATTTACAGCTCCTGCTTTTCAGGTCTCACTGCCAACCCTTAGCTACTAGCTAGACTACTAGCGATCCTGGGACAATGGGGCTGTCCTCTCTCTGCAGTAGGATTCAGTCACTCCAGGAGGTTCATGGGGTATCAGGCACCAAGAAAAAGCTCCATATTGCAAGTCCAGGTTTCCAGGCAGGGTCCTAACACCCATTCCTTCTCCTGCAAGGCTCCTCCAGAGCAGAGATGTTTGGCTAACTGTCCACCCACCTTTGCCCACAGAGTCCTCACCTTCAACCTTCATTATCTGATAGGTGTCCTGAACCACCTTGTACTTGGGCTCATTGCGGAAGGCGTGAGCCCAGGCCTGGATAAGGTACAGGATCTTACTGCGGACACTTGTCTCCACTTGCCTCTGCACAGAAAGGAAGCAGAAAAAAAAAAATCTGAGAACAAGACACTGAAACCCAAAACATTATGTGAATCCTCCAGAAGAGAAGCCAGAAATACCCTTCAAGGAAAGAGAGACTTTAGAGTATTTGTGCAAGGTAAATGCTGTCAGAAAGCTGCAATAAGGACAATTCACAGCAAGGACTACACACTCCTTCAGGTTCCCCACTTCCCCCCTCCAGCACAAGCAAGAAAATGTCCTTCAGAGCAGCACGGACCAAGTTGAAAAGGGGTGCGGTTATGATGCTTTGAGAAAACACTCACAGAGACTTGCACAGCCACTCCCCAGTGCGGGTACGAGCACTGGCCTGCCCAACATCTTTGTTCACCTCCTCACAAGAGTTGCTCACATCCCGCACTCAGAAAATTGCGGGACCTACAGCTACCTGGCTGGGCAGAACAGCACAGTCCACCTCACCTGAGCGCTGACAGGCCACCACAAGCTCACTGCTGGAGGGTGTTGGTGCCAGGCTGTCAGCACCTCCAGCCTCGAGACTCCTGCCCAGGAATACCCAAAGCTACTTCAGGATGTCACAAAGTAAGGACAGCTGGGAAGCTTGCACAGTTCAAGGAGCCGGAAGAAATTTGGCAAGCCTGTTCTTATTCCAGCCAGCCTCGGAGAGCAGTCCTGTCATCAGCTGACCAGGTCATCATGCATTCACATGACCAGCTGCTCCAGAAATGCCCCAGGAAGCAGAGGAGCATTGTCAAGTTCCTATTTCAGCCAAGAGCTCAGCATGACTTATTGACAATTCCTGGAGCTCCAAACTTCTAGAAGATTTGCAAAATCCTGCATTCCACAAATGTCACAGCACTGAACCTCATCAGAACTAAGACCATTTTATCAGCATTGGGCATTCACAAGCAGCAAAGTTCCAAGTGTAGGAGGAGAATGGGTCTGTGGCAGTTATGAAACTACCGCAGCAGACAGACTGTGGAGAGAACCACAAAACCTCTTGATCTGATCTTATCTGATCTCCTCAGCGCTTGGAGTGGCTGTACTACACCTGGCCGTCACGTTGGGGCAGCATTCCTATCTCAGCAGAAGATCCTGCACGGAAACTGAGTCAGCCCTAGCAGGAAGATGACAAGAGAGAGACATGCTGCTACAGTGTGTGAGGTGACGAGACTCACACAGTCCATTCATCAAATATCTGGGTCATCCGGTTGTCTACTTCTGACAGAAGATGAAGGCTGTAAGGAAGGAACATCAGTAGTCCAACAAGCTCTCGTCTGGGCCTAGCTGGTCTGGGGCTGGGAACTGGAGACAGAAGTTCCCATTTCCACTTCACTTGTAGAAGTCTCCAGTCCGAGGACAGAACGAGCTCCTGCAGGCATCACGTTATAACAAACTGGCAAGTGACAGCTTGTGACAACAGCTTGGCAGTGAAAAAAGCCAGGTCTACATCCTGCACGGCTTCTCAAACAATCCCACAGGCTAATGCGTGGGCCACAGTACAGAGGAAACTCCTGTCGGTTTCCTCCTTGCTGCTCTCCCTCCTGAGCACCTCACACCGTAAGACAAGAGGGAACGTACCTCACCACTGCTCAGGTCCTTGGTGCGACTGCCAGACCATCACCTCTGTCTTCCTTTGCTGTCTCAAGCCAAGTGTTGCAGCCAGGAGCATCTACCATGAAATGGTCTAGGCCTTCACAGCATATTGCTACCCCACTTCACAATATAGTCAAACATTACCTTTGCTCTCATGGTATCTGCTCTCCTTAGCAGGTTCTCCTTAGTTCCCGACACTCATCCCTTCACATCACGCAATACAGTTTGCTCTCTTCTGAAATACATTTTCGAACAGTTTCCCTTCTGTTCCTTACACAAAGGGAACGAAAGAGAGGACGTACGCATTTTCTCCCTCTGCTGCTTCTCTTACAAGCTCATTCAAAAACAACAGTAAAGTAAGATACGTTTACCTTGAGTATTTCTTTCAGTTCCTCCATAGTCTGTTTATTGGCCACCTCGTCATGGACTGTTTGGCCACAGTTTTTAACCACCGACTCCATGACCTGCAAGGGCAAAGGACAGTATTAGCCCACCACTTTCTTCCTTCTCTGTGGCCTGTGATGAGTCCCAGCACACTTCTACAGCAGCACACTAAGATGGGGGCACTATTTAAGCAATGAGTCGCATTAGTGCGATGTCAGTCAAGCCAGGGAAATCCACATAGCCACACTGGAGAGTAAGCTACGTGTACCTCTGCTATGTACAGGCAGACCCCCAGGGACAGTGCCTCAGGTTCCAGCTTTGTCTGTTCCTAATGCTGAGACGGAATTAAAGAATGAAAACCATGGCCTGCTGATCAGTCATAAAACCTCTGTGCTAAGGCCAAGAGGAGGCAAACTCCAAGCTGCGACTCTGCTGCACCCCAGCCAGGGCAGGGAATGCTGTGCAGACTGCGCAGCCCAGGAAGCAGGCTTAAACAAGACGGGAAGTTCCCTGGCCTGTGTGCCAGGCCCCTGCAGTGCTCGTGTTTTGGGCTGACATTACCTCCAGTGCGTAGAGTGCCACGTGGGGATTCTTGTCATTCACTTTCTTCTTGATAGCACTGACAGCATATTTTGCTCTGGGTAAGGAAAAAGAGTACACATCCTGTAACCAAAAACTGCCTGTACTGTACTGCCTTTCCAACGCTTTTCTGAAAGGGCATAACAGGACATGTGCTACCACAGGCTGACAGGTCCGAAACCCTCGCACTTCGCCTTTGGAAGGCAAGGAGAGCTGTACTTACAGCACATCCAAAAGCCAAAACGCACTTACTGGGTATCTCCCTGACGGATCATGTCGCAGATCTGCAGGATGGATTCCCAGTCCGTCTCCAGCAGAAGCTGGCTTGTAGCCTTATCTGCAAGGAAGAAACCTATTAGGCTGCTTTAAGCAACTCTGCTTACCTCCGCTCCGCGGCTGCTGACGCCTTTGCAGGAAAGCTTCCCCGGCGCACCCGGTGCGGAGGCGCACCCGAGGACAGAAACCCCGATTTCTCCCGGAACGCGTCAGCTCTTCCCCTTCAGACGCCCTCAGTGACCTCGGCCCCGCCGGGCCGGCCCCGAG